>NC_141549.1:11147500-11447500 GCF_021556685.1 Rattus norvegicus | reverse complement strand
GAACCCAAGGAATCCCAGCTTTGGGTTTCTCACATCTCAGACTTCACTTCCCACTCCGGGAGCATCCATTTTCTCAGTGTAAGCTAATGTGATGAGTGCAGGCAACCCTCCACATTTTGCCTCTACAGTGGACACGCCCAAAGGCTGAGGGTACATGGATCAACAGATCTAAAGAGAATTCACAGCAGAATACACTCACTTAAAGAAATACACTAAGAGAAATGTTTAACATCCTTAGTCATCAAGGAATTTCAAATAAAATGGCTTCGAGATCCCATGTGACCTATCAGAATGGCTAAAACCAAAAAAGAAGTGATACCTTATGCTAACAAAAATGTAGAGTAAGGGGAATGCTTTTCCATTGTTGGTGGAAGCGCAAACTTGTACAACAACTTTGGAAGACAACACATTGCATTTTCAGAAAAATTTACATACCAGAAATTCACTTGCTAGACTCTCGTCACACAATCTTTATTGGTAGTTGCTAGAAACAAACTAAAGTCCTTCAACTGAAGAATGGATAAAGAAAATATTTAACAGTTATGCACTGGAGTATTCTATAACTCTTAAAATCAATATCTTGTTCTATTCTGGCAAATGAATGGATAAAGAAAGCAAATATAATATAAATTCACTTATATGTTGAAATTACTTTTGAAGGAAAGAACAAGTATGCTAGAATCCACAGACCCAGAGAAGCTAAGTAATAAGAAGGCTCAAGATACAGATGAATGCATCTCACTGTGAGGGGGAAGCAGAATAGACATCTAAATTGGGTGTATTGTGGTGGGGTATAGTTATGGGAGGAGTCTAAGTGAAGGGTAGGGAAGGGAAAAGGAGGAATCAATTGGGGAGGACAATGGGAGAGATTCTTTGGAGTGTAAATTAGAATTGGGGATACCTCTGGGAAAAGCTGGAAATCTAGTGCAGTGCAAGATTCTAGGAATATATGAAGGGTGATACCAAATTATATTCATAGTGGTTGGGGATATTGAGTCTTCTCTTGTAAGCAGAAAGACTTCCAGTGGACAGATTAAGATATCAGCCCAGCCACAAAATATTACACGTTCTTTTGTTACAGCCTACAAGATGTGCTGTAGTAAATGTGGCAAAGAAATTGTGAAAGTGTCTAACCAATGCCTTGACACATCTGAGACCCAAGCCATGAGTGTGTGTCCACCTCTCACAATGTCTGGATTATGAAGAACAAGAATTTGGACCTCCCAGAGGCACAGATACATACAGAGACAGGATAGAAAAGAGTGAATTGAAAAAATACCAATGAAATGATTTCTACAATATTTTGATATACTCAGAGATTGGTCCTACCCAAATTGTCCTCAGAAATCCTTCCTAAAAATGATAGTAACAAGTGCAAAGAAACAAAAACAGACGTTAGATAGTGCTTAGAACACATTGTGGAAACATTTGAGGAAATTTTGTGGGAGCTAGGGTTAAAGGGGAGCACAAGATGAAAGAAATACATCCAGCCAAACTGAGTCCATAGGATACAGGAAATCAACTGTCTACCAGAGATCCTGCATGTGGACCTGGTAGCCTATGACTGACATAGGCCCTTAACACCTTACAAAACTTGTGTAGGTTCATGCTCTTGTAAAGTCTTAACGGAGCAAGCAGGGGCTGTCTCTGTCTCTGTTGCCTGTACATGGGAGCCTCTCCCCTCACTGGGTTTCATGCTCTAGCCTTAATAGAAGAGGAGGAGCACAACTTAATGCAAACTGAGAAGCCATGGCTGCTAAATATACATGAGGGGTCTACCCTGTTCTGAAGATGAATGAAGGAGGAACTGCTAGACATGATGCAGATAGTGCTGGTTGAAAGAGAAAGAGAATAGGAAAAGTGAGAGAGGGAGGGAAGCTGGGATGTAGGGAGGGATGGAGGGAGGGAAGTATATATGGAGAGAAAGAAACAGAGACAAAGACACAAACACAGAAAGACAGACAGAGTAAGAAGTGGAGAGACAGACACACAGTCACAGGAGGATTCACACAGAAACAGAGAAGGAGAACAGAAGAAGAATTCAAGAACACAAAAGTAATATGTTGTCTTTATGAATGTTTTTTAAGAGTCTTGAAGAAATTTCCCTCCCCTCTTTTGGGTTGTTCATTTTCAAAAACTTCTGTAGGGGTGCCTGGCTTATGGGTTTGACATAAAAAATGTCCTGATTGGCAAGAATTCAATGCCCATACCTCCATATAGTAAAAGCAAAATACAGAAAACCAAAAGCCCAAATCACATTAAATAGAGAGAAATTGAACCAATCCCTCAGAAAGAAGACTTTACATAAGGCTGCCCATCTCTCCCTACCTATTTGATATAATTGCTGAAGTCCTAGCCAGAGCTTTTATTCACCAAAAGAGGTCAAAGGGATATAAACTGGAAAGGGAGAAGTCAAAATACCCCTATTTGCAGTGGATGTGAAAGTATACACATGTGATCCCAAAAAGTCCACCACTTCAGCAAAGTAGTTGGATAAAAAATTAACACAAACAAATTCATAGACATCATCTACCCAAGGATAAACAGGATGAGAAAGAAAATAGGGAAATGACACACTTCACAATAGCCACAAATATTGTAAAATATGTTGGTGTGATTCTTACCAAGCAACTGAAAGATCTGCAGACAGAACTTCAAGTCTTTGAAGAAAGAAATCAATGAAGATCTCAGAAAATGGAAATGTCTCCCATGCTAATGGCTTAGCAGGATTAATGTAGAAAAATGGTCATCTTGCCCAAATCTACAATATTCAATGTAATTCCCATTAAAATTCCAACTCAATTCTAGCTAGAATTAGTAAGAGCAATTTGTAAATTCATTGGAAAATGGAAAAAAAGACCAAAAAATATAAATAAAAACCAAAAATGCCCCAGGATGTCCAAAACTATTCTCAACAAGAAAAGAACATATGAGTAAATCACCATCCCTGTTATAAAACTGCACTACAAAAAATCGTTATTAAGAACTGAATGGTATTTATACAGAGACGGGCAGGTAAATCAATGGAAGAAAATTGAAGACCAAGAAGTGAACCCACACACCTATGGTCAATTGTGTTTCACAAATGACCTAAAACTGTCCAATATGAAAAAGACAGCATTTTCAACATATGGTGCTGGTTCAACTGGAGGTCAGCGTGGAGAAGAATGGAAATTGGCCCTTTCTAATTTGCTGGTACAGAGCTCAAGTCCAAGTGGACAAAAGTCCTCCATATAAAACCAGATACACTGAAAATAATAGAAGAGAAAGTGGCAAAGAGCCTTGAACAGATAGACACAGGGGAAAATCTCCTGAAAAGGACACCTAGGTGTCATGCTTTAAGATCCAGAATCAACCAAGGGAACCTCATAAAATTGCCAAATCATGTAAGGAAAGACATAGGAAGTGAACAAAATGGCAACCAACAGGTTAGGAAAAGTTCTTTACCTATCTTACATCTGAAAGGGATAATAACTAATACATACAAAGAACTCAAGGATTAGACTCCAGCATAATAAATAATCCTATGAAAAATGGGGTACAGAGATAAACAAAGAATTAACAAACAAGGATTCCCAAATGGCTTAAAAAGCACCCAAGAAAATGTGTAGCCATCTAAAGAACAGAAGGTGGTGACCCTTCTGGTTGAATTAGGGAAAAGTTGGAGGAAGCTAAGGAGGAAGTCAACCCTGTAGGAGGACGAGCAGTCTGAATTAACCTGGACCTCTATGATCTCTTAGACAGTGGATCACCAATCAGGCAGCGCACACCAGCTGAGATGAGGCCTCCAACACTTGTATAGCAGAGGACTCCTGGGTCTGGGTTCATTTATAGAAGATACAGCTAACCCTAAGTAGACTGGAGGCCTCAGGAAGTTTAGGGGTCCTGTGAGCTGGGTAGGGTGGGCACATCCATGTGGAGTCAGTTGGAAGGCAAACCAGGGTAGCAGGGTGGACATATGAGTTATGGAACTCTCAGGTGTTGGACCTAAGCAGAATGAAGTATGGAGATGATAAATGAGTGCATGAATGAATGAAATAATTAATTAATTAAAAAATGAGAAATGTACAACAGCATTAGTCATCACAGAATGGGAAAAGAAAACTACCCTGGGATATCAACTAACTTCTCAATGACAGAATTGCTAAGATCAAAAACTCAGGTGCTAGCAGATGTTGGCAAGGTTGTGGATCAAGAGGAACACTCCTTCACTGTTGGTGAAATGGAAAGCTGGCACAACCATTCTGGAAATTACTCTGGAACTATCCAAAGGATTGAACATAGTACTAATTGAAGACACAGCCTTACCACTCCTGGGCATACACCCAAAAGTTTCTCCAACATGTAACAAGACACTATGTTCATATCAGCCTTATTTATAATAACCAGAACCTGGAAAGAACCAGATGTCCTTCACCAGAGGAATGGATACAGAAAATGTGATATGTTTACACATAAGAGTACTTCTGAACTATTAATAGCAAATGACTACATGAATTCTTAGACAAATGGATGTAACTAGAAAACACCAACCTGACAGAGGTAACCCGGTCACAAAAGAACACACATGGCATTTACTTGTTGAAAATATTATTTGAGTCCCAATGCTTTAAATATCTATGAAAAAATTCATATAATGTGAAGCTCAAGAAGAAGGAAGACAAAAATGTGAAAGCTTGATTCCTTCATAGAAGGGAGAACAAAATACTCAGGGGAGGAAATACAGAGACAAAGACTGGAGTTTGGATTTAAGAGAAGGACATCCTCCAGTGACTGCCCCACCTGGGGATCCATCCCATATGCATCCACCATACCCAATCACTATTGCTGATGCCAAGAAGTGCTTGCTGACAGGAGTCAGATATGTGTGACACCTGAGAGGCTCTGCTAGAGCCATACAACTATGAATGCAACCTTTGTAATGAATGGGGGATGCAAATAGAGAAGTTAGATAAAAAGACTGAAGGAACAGAAATGGTTTGCAAACCCATAAGAAGAACAACAATATCAGCCACAGAGATCCCACCAGAGCTCCCAGGGATCACACCAACAATCAATGACTACACATGAAAGGACCCAGGAATCCTGCCACAGAGGTAGCAGAGGATGCCATTGTCCAACCTCAATAGGAGGAAAAGCCTTTGGTTCTGTGAAGACTCGACACCCCAATGTAAGATATTGCCAGGGTGTTGTGGGTCGACTGGATGGGTGCGAGTGGGAGCATCCTCATAAAAGCTTGGGGATGGGGAGGAGATATGTAGGAGAAAATCGATAATTTATGAAATCTAAAAATGAAATATGCCAGAAAAAAATTTACATAACAGAAAAAAGAAAAACGTAGCACAAAAGCATGTGTTCATCCAGACTCGAATTAGTTTAGGCTTAAGAGCAGCAAGAAGATGGGGATGTTGAGCAATTAAGAATGGTGAAAAGATTTAGCAATCCTTTGTGCTAATCTACCAAGTTTTATTCAGGTCAAGAAAAATGAAGAAGAAGCCAGGCATCTTGGACTCCACAATTTGTGCTGCTCCACACTATGGCTCCTCTACTGTACTCTCTGCCTTACAGTCCATGTTTTCAACTCACAATCTCGCTGTGTTGGTGGTAATATTTAGTCTTCCACTGCTTTGCCATCACAATTATATGTACAAATTTTAGTGCAGTGGGGCCTCTACCTGATTCACACCTATGCTGCAGAACGGAAGCTATGGGAGTTTTGTGGCTTATTCTTGGTTACATGAACAGCATCCTATTTGCTTGGAACATAATTGTCCTGTCTCAGAATCCTTCACTATATAGGCTTTTGATGTCTACCAACAAATACACACCCACACATACATACATACATACACACACACACACACACACACACACACACACACACACACACAGCCCAAAACACATACAAAACAGACACAGGCAAACAACCACAAATAAGCATGCATGTTACCATGCATGCATACAAGCACTCCCAAGTAGTCTCATGCATTCCAAGGCAAAAATGCACATAATGTATGTAAGAATGTTCTCATGTACATGCCCTCCTCACATGTACATGAGGAACTAGCATGCACATGCATGTGCACTTGCAGGAGAACCTGACACCTTTTGGGTACTGCAACCAAAGAAACCAAGAAAACATCCCAAGGAAGAGCAAAGGAGCAATGAACACAAATCTACTTCATTTGGCAAGGAAAACAAGTTAATAATTTAATATAACACTGCCCACCATTGTGGAGTATCAGGGAAGTCTGAGCTCATGCACATGATGTGGATTCCTCTGCTCACTGGCTTGCTAAATCATTACACAGACACTTTGTTTGAAGGAGGGAGTTGACCAGGGAATGAAGATTGAATGACTTTGGAGCAAAACCACTGGTAAGAGTAGGAAAAATCTAGAGGAAGAGATGGGATAGAAGGGAATGAGGATGTGAGGAAGCAGAGAAATGAAGGCTGCCACACATCACAGGGTGGGGACAGAGAAAAGGTGGTGATGGTTGCTCAAGTTTCGTTCAGTTGCTGTGATAAGGGCCAGGACTAAATGCTACTAAGGGAATGGAAAGTTTTCATGCAGGTGACAGATCACAGTCCAACACTGGAGAGAATCAGATCAAGGACTCAAGCAGGAATAGAAGAAGAAGCAATGGAGGCTGAATCCCCTCTGAAAGAGTGCTAGGGGGCCAGCTTCCATCTGGTAAGCCATTGGATGTTCCTAGGTCAGCTGTTCACAAAGGGCTGAAAAGCTACTGACTTAAGCCATAAAATGACCTTGATGGTGGAAACTGACTCCTGGAAAGACAATTCCTATGTAGGCACACTGACACTGTGCAGCTGCTGGCTGTCACAGGCATGCATGTGATCTCATTCCACACAGAACACATACAAAATCATGTAATTGCAAAGAAACATGCCTAGGGTATGTTTATGGTATATTGGGAAAATTAGTGCTGAATTTATGAGTCTGCCAATTCAGATCAACAGTAGAGACTCAGCTTGCAAAACTGAGGTGCTGCCTATTTTGAGATATCTCTGGGAACAGTGGAGTGGGAAACAGATGTATACCTGTGTGAATTTGTGCACCTAGGAAATGGGTGTGGACATGGGGGCCTTTAAGGCAAGTACTGTTGAAGAAGTGACAGTTATAGAACCTCCCTTTTCAAAATGACCTAAGAACACAGAACCTTGCTAACCAGGCAACCCACTGTTTAGAGCAAGGCCTGCAGGCTCACTTGTTAGAGACTGGAGAGGGCAGGATGTTCTCTTGCTTTCTTCAGACTACTCGAGGTTCAGGCCTCAAAAAAGACAACAGCAGTCACCATGATGGTGTCTGGAGGCACAGGCTTCAGTCTTGCCTTAAAAACCTGTGGCCATTTTCCAAAAGGGGAAATAATTTGACCAAAGCCAGCCAAGAAATGGCCCACACAGACCTGGTAACCACTCTGTTTTCTCTTGGTGTTTGGCCTAGAAATAAATCAGGGAACCTTGAAATGAGGAGAACCTATCAGATGTCTGCAAATTTGTGCCAGTTTGACCACTCCACTTTGATCTCTTTTCAGGATGAGAAGGTTTCTGCTCAAAAGTACCTGATGGAGACCAGGACTGAGTCATGCATCAGGGCCCAGACTGATGTTGAGCAGATGAACATGCTGGTTCCTGCTCTGAATGAATTGGACCCCTTGGTTGTCATAGCTTTTCTGTCTACATATAGAAGTTTTGCAACACCCCTACAGGTATTGGACCTGCTGTTTGTGAGGTGAGTACTCAAGTCTAAGCCCATAGTTCTCAGAGCTTCCTGTTGCTTTTCTGAATTTCCCTCTATTCCTCAGTTTCTTTCCGTGTGTGTGTGTGTGTGTGTGTGTGTGTGTGTGTGTGTGTGTGTGTGTGCGCGCGCGCGCGCGTCTCTCAGTGTGTCCTTTCCTTCTCTCCATCTCTCTCTTTTTCTTTACTTATCTCTCTGTCCCTCTCAATCCTTGTCTCTGTTTCTGTTTCCCTCTCTCTTTCTCTCTCTCTCTTTTTCTCATTCTCTCTGTCTCTGTTGGTGCGAGTATGTGTGTGTGTGTGTGTGTGTGTGTGTGTGTGTGTGTGTGTAACTTACTGATGATACTTCTTAGAGCTACCTGTTGGTCCATGAATTTCACTCCCATCCTTAGTGTCTCTCTGTATGTCTATTTCTGTCTCATTCTCTTTCTCTGTCTCTATATCGGTATCTTTTTGTTTCTCTCTCGCAGTTTTTCTCTCTTGTCTCCTACTCTCTTTCTCTCTGTCTCTCAGTCTCTCTGTCTCTTTCTCTCTATCTCTCTTTATCTCTCTCTGTGTCTCTGTGTGTGTGTATGTTTTTGTGTGTATGTGTGTGTTTGTGTGTGTTCGTGTGTGTGTGTGTTTGTGTCTTGCTGATACTTCTCAGAGCTAACTGTTGATGCAAGAATTTCCCACCCTCCCTCAGTGTCTCCTGTGTCTCTTTTTTTCTCTCTCTCTACCTATATCTCTATTTATGTCTCTCTCTCTTTCTCTGTCTCTGTTTCTGTCTCTCTGTTTCCATCTCAAAGTTTTGCTCTCTTTCTCTCCTACTCTCTCTCTCTCTCTCTCTCTCTCTCTCTCTCCCTCTGTGTGTGTGTGTATGTGTGTGTATGAGTTTGTACGCATATCTCAATCTACTTCTCCCTTTGTCTTTTTCTCTCTCTGTCCTTCTCATCTCCCCAACTTTTCTGTCACCCTCTCCCTTTCCTTTCGCTCGCCCTGTTCATCTCTGTCTATATCTCAGTCTGTGTCTCTACCTCAGTCTCTGTCTCCATCTCCATCTCTGTCTCTGTCTCCATCTGTTTACTGTCTACAAAATTCTCAGAACTCGTTATCATGCATTAAGCAATTCCTTCTCCTGAGCTTGATCCAAGCAGTTGTCCTGTCCAGATCTGGGAAACTACAGTGCATGTAACTAGCCCCTCTACTTTCAAAAACTATTTTATCTTACAACCAATATTTCTAAAGCCTTTCTGAAAAAATTCTATCACAAATAAAGGAGGTTCTAGAAATTTTAAAGTACCCAGTAGAGACGTGTACAAAGTAGAGACTCATGAAGGATAATCCAGGAAACCATGTGACAAGGAGATGTGTGGATAGAGATCCCTGTATTCAACTTCTGCACAGATACATTGAAAGCAACTACTGTGTACAGGTGAATTACTAAATCTGAGAGCAGACAGGACTGCAAGTATTAGGTGAGGGGCATGGGACTTTAGAGCTGACATTCTCTCTGGTGTTCTCCAGGTATGCATACTTCAGCCCTTATTCAAAAGAGGATGAACAAGTAAAGAACACCCTCTGTAGCTTCTTGGAAACATGGATGGACAAGAACCCTGAGGACTTTTGTGACCCATCAGAACTGTTGCCTCTGAAATACCTGAAGGCCTACTTGAGTGTGTACATGCCCCACTGTGATCTTAGTGTCCGTGCCAAGAGGCTGCTGACACAGTTGGAGGAAGAACATGTCAAGGATTCCCAGGCCAAAGATGAGGAAGACTCAGATCTGGGGAGACACATCCTCAGAACCACAGATTGAATGGGTTTAAACCAACAGGGAAAAGAGACAATCTGGAGCCTGAACCAACATGTGCACCAGAGCTGGAGGGCAGAAAACCCTCTAGAAGTTTCTGTGACACAAGAGACTTTGCAGCTAGATGTGTTAGCAGCTGCTCAGACAGCACACATGATAGCAGCTGTGGAACCTGTGTCTCAGTCTGTCTGTAGATGCAATGTATCTTTCAGTCATCTCCTGCTTGCTACAGTGGGCCTACCTATTTAGAAAATGGCCCTGTCACCTGTGATCTTCAACTGGAGTCTGTCCTACAGCTGAGCTTTGCTCCTGCCCCTCATGATCAGCTGCTGATTTCAATCCAGCAGCAGTTCCAACCCAACAGCCAGACTACACCTCCACTGAGAAATATCCTTTTAATCCTTCTGATGTTACAATGTTGTGTTTAAGTATTATTTTTAATAAATTGTTAGTATTTGGTTTCCATTGTCTAAAATGCTATCTAATAATGAGAGAAAATATACACCATTTATGAATATTCTATTTGATATAATATTTTAAGTACATTCAAAATTGTTTAAGGAATGAAAATAATTTGAAAGAGAAAAACATAAGTGTTTAAAACAATTAAGTGACATGCTTAAAGTATAGATGTAAATGTATGAAATAGACATTTTCTCAAGAGGTATACACACCACTGCTAAATCACATGTAATGATGTTCAACATTGACTTTCGGTAAACTTCATGTAAACTTGTGGGGTGGTACCCCTTTCCTCCAGTGGAAACAATACAAGTCACATAGAAATAGTTTCATTTTAGGCGCAGTATTCCAAAGTTTCATGAGGATGGGAATCCCAGAACCGAGGCTCATTTCTAGCGCACATGTAGAAAGCCGTAACTACGTTCAGGGATGCTTTACCAGGTCTTCCAAGTTACACAGGCAACAAAGTAGACTCTGTTCCTCCCATGATGCGAAAACACACCAAAGAATTAAAATCAGAAAGCCAAACTGGACAAATGACCTTGCAGAGGAAGGGATTAATTGTACTTTGTGCCATGGTACAGCACAGGCAAGGACAAAGTTACAGTGCTAAGCCAAGCACCCAAAGACAAGTCTAGAATTAGGTAAGAATTTTGCTAATGAATAGATCTATGCAATCAGAGAGATGAAAGTTGACTTCCCATGATATTCTGGTATGAGAAATCAATTTGAATGGGTAGGAAGTTGCTCTTCAAATGTAGAAATCATTTTCTCAAAGGGCACAATGCATTTTGATTGTATGTACTCCTCACCACCTCTCATCTACTTTTCTCACAACTTTTCCACCAGATTCCATTCTGTTATTAATTAATTAAATAAACTTTCATTTATTTATTTATTTATTATAATAATTGATTATTTAATATTCCAATTTAATTCACTCTCTGCATCCAAATAATGTGGATCATGTAAGAATAGTTATGTGGTCACTGCCTTATTGCAGAAATACAGTCCGTCTAACACTGGTCATTTCCTCAAACCAAAATCATCCTTCCTCCCCCAAAGAGAGCAACTGCAGTCAGCAACTCAGCAAGGGCGAGGATGTCAGAAACCCCTTCTCCATGGCAAAGCAGAGGCATAAAATCCTTTACTACCAATAACACAGAAGCCATATATATATATATATACATATATATGTATATATATATATATATATATGCCAAAGTACATTCAGAGTAAATGACAAAAAACATCAATATAAATTAGTAAAGAAATGTAAAAAGTAATGTTTAAAAAGTCCTAGTAGCATATTATGAAACCAGGATCCTCCTCCATAGATTTAAATGGCTTCATTTTCTGTTGGCCATTTGCTGATGACCATGAGGACTGCATCTAAGAAGAATTGTTTCCTTAGAGACTCCCTTAGACCCCATAGGTAGCAATGAATATCCTAGTAAGAGCACCAGTGGAAGGGGAAGCCCTGGGTCCTGCTAAGACTGAACCCCCAGTGAACTAGATTGTTGGGGGGAGGACAGCAATGGGGGGAGGATGGGGAGGGGAACACCCATAAAGAAGGGGAGGGGGAGGGATTAGGGGGATGTTCGCCCAGAAACGAAATGTGTATAAGAAGTACTCAAGTTAATAATAATTTAAAAAAAAGAAAAGAAAGGAAAAAACTAAATTTTCAATTGCAAGGTGTTATCAAGTGGAGATAATCCTGGGTTAAGGATGGTTGCATGAGGCCACTTCTATTTAGGACTGAGTGTTCCAAGGTGTCTCACTCTACATAATGTCTGCTTACGGACCTCAGTATGTCTTGTGATCTCATTCAGAAGGACGCCGCTCTGATGCTGATTGAGCAAGGCACTGTTCTATGAGTATAACAATCATTAGAAATCAATTTTTTACTGTTTATTTTGTAGAGAATCGTATTTACATTATCCCCAGGTCACTCAACTATCTAGTCTCAGGTTCTTGGTCAGCCAAGCAGTGTCAGGTGTGGTGTCCATGTCACTGAGTGAATCCTAAGTCAAGGCAGATATCTGTTGGTTACTCCCACAATATTTGTGTCATATTAGTACATGCATGTCTAGCGACCTGACACCATTATAAGTCAAAGGTTTTGTACTAAGTTTAGAGTTTATGTTTTTATTCTAAAAAAAAATTAGACATTTCTAGGAAGGAGTAGATGCTTGAAAACCAAGGAATCCCAGCTTTGGATTTCTCACATCTCACATAGCACTTTCCACTCCTGGAGCACCCGCTGTCTCAATGTAAGCTACTGTGATGAGCACAGTGAAATACTCCATGTATTGCCTCTCCAGTGGACATGCCCAAAGGCTGGAGGCACATGGATCAAACATACAGATCTAACCAGAATTCTCAACAGAATCCTATCACTTAAAGAAATGTACTACGAGAAATGATCATCAACATTAGTCATCAGAGAAAAGCAAACAAAATGATTTTGAGATTCTATCTTAGGTCAGAATGGCTAAAGCACAAAAGGAAGTAAAAGTTTAGGCTAACATGGGGGGGACTCCTTTCCAATGTTGCAAGAAGTATGAAATTGTACAATAATTTGTACACTTTGTGTTTTGAGAAAAAAATGCATAAGACAAGTCCACTTGCTAAACTATTTTCATACAATCTTTATTGGTAATGGCTAGGATCAACCTAAAATCCTTCAACTAAAGAATGGATAAAACATATTTTACATTTAGACAATGGAGTGCGCTCCAGCTGTTAAAATTATCACCTTGTTCCATCCAGGCAAATGAATATTACAAGGAAACAAATATAAACTGACTTATATGTGTAAATTATGCTTAAAATAAACAAGAGGTATGCTACAATGCACAAACCCAGAGAACTTAAGTAATGGGAGGAACCAAGATCTAGATGCATGCATCTCACTGTGAAGAAGAACACAATAGATATCTGTCTTATGTATATTGGTGTGGGGTGCAGTTAAGGGAGGGTTCTACAGGAAGTTGAGGAACGGAAAAGAGATGGAAGCAATTGGGACGGCAATGGGAAGTAGTGTTGGAATAATGAAGAAGAATTGTGTGTTATTTTCTCTGGGACAAGCTGGAAGCCTAGTGCAATGGTAAATTCCAGGAATCAATGACAGGGTAATCCCAGATTAGATTTCAAGTAGTTGGGGATATTGAGCCTTCTCTTAGAACCAGAAAGTCTTCCAGTGGACAGATTAGCATATTAGCCCCGCCGCAAAACATTTTACCTACATTTTGTACAGCCTGCAAGATGTGCTGTAGTAAAGGTGGCACAGAAATTGTGGAAATGTCAAAAAATGCCTTCCCACATTTGAGACTTATTCCATGAGAGCCTGTCCACCCCTAGCAACTCGTGGAGTACCAAGAACCACAGGCTGGATTACCCACAGCCACAGATACAGATAGAGAAAAGATACAAAAAAATGAATTGAAAAAATGCCAGTGAAATGATTTATAATAAAATTCTGATATTCTCTGAGATAGGTCTTACCCTCTATTGTCATCAGAAAAGCTTCACTTAGTAAATGATGAAAACCAATGCAAAGACACACAAGCCGACATTAGGTAGAGCTTGGAAAAGGGTATCGAAAAGTTGCGAGAATTTTTGTAGGAGCTGGGGTTAAAGGAAAACAAAAGAAAAAATGCAGCCAAATTGAGCCCATACAGTATTGGGAATGAACGTTCCACCAGAAAGCCTGCATGGGGAGGGACCTAGAAGCCTATATTTGACTGCCTTAGGCCCTGTGCACCTTGCACCTCTAGTGTAGGGTCATCTTCATGTGAAGTCTTAACAGTGGTAGCAGGGTCTGTCTCTGCCTCTCTTGCCTGTGCATGGGAGCCTCTCCCCTCACTGGGTTGCATGCTCTAGCCTTAAAAGAAGAGGAGGTGCCCTGGCATAATGAAAATGGAGAAGCCAGGGTTGCTTAATATACATGGGAGGCCTGCCATATTCTGAAAAGGAAGGAAGGAGGTACTGCTAAAAATGATGCAGATAGTGCTAGTGGAGAGAGAAAGAGAGTGAGAGAAGTCAGAGAGGGCAGGATGCATATATAGAGGGAAGCAGCGTGGGAGAAAGGGAAGAAGTTAGGGAGGGACAGAATGAAGGAATATGGGACTGACAGAGAGAGAGAGAGAGAGAGACAGACAGACAGACAGACAGACAGACAGAAATATAAAGAGACATAGTAAGGTGTAGAGAGACACAAAGAGAGACACAAAACACGCAGATTCACACAGAAACAGAGAGGGAGAACAGGATAAATATTCAACAACAGAAAGTAAAGGGTTGTGTCTATGAATGTTACTTTAAGGGTCTTTAAGATGCTTCCCTCCCCTCCTTAGGGTTGGTCTGTTTCAAAACAGACTATACTGGTGACTGGGTTTTGCTTTTGCATAGATTTTCCTGATCCAACAGACTTCAAGGCCCAAACCTAAACATATCAAAAGCAACTAAGAAAATGTGTGCCCACTAAAGAACAGAAGGTGGTGACCCCTCTGACTGAATTATGGAAATGTTGGAGGAAGCTAAGGAGAAAGTGAAACCTGTAGTAGGACCAGCGGTCTCAACCTGGACCCCTGAGATTTCTTAGACTGTGGATCATCAACAAGGCAACAAAAACCAGCTGAGGAGAGGCCTCCAACACTTGTAAAGCAGAGTACTCCCCAGTCTGGGCTCATTTATATAAAACACAGCTAACCTTCAGAAAATTGGATACCCCAGGAAATTTAGGGGTCCTGTGGGCTGGGTAGGATGCACACATCCTTGGGGAGTCAGTTGGAATTGTACTAGGGGAACCAGATGGACAGATGGCATGTGGTACCCTCAGGGTTTGGACGTATGCAGAATAAAATATGGAGTGTATAAATTAATGAATGAGTGCACAAATGCATGAATGAATAAATGAATGAATGAATGAAATAATTAATTAAGTAAAAAAGAGAACTATACAACATCCTTAGTCATCAAGGAATTGAAATAGAAAACTACCCTGAGATACCAGCTTACATATCACTGTCAGAATGGCTAAGATCAAAAACTCAGGTGATAGCAGATGCTGGCAAGGATATGGCAAAAGAGGAATACTCCTCCACTATTGGTGAAATCAAAAACTGGTACAACCATCAGAAAATTTCTCTGGAACTTTCTAATAGCTTGAAAATAGTACTATCTGAGGACCCAGCCTTATCATTCCTGGGCATACACCCAAAAAATCTCCAACACAGAACAAGACACATGCTGCACTATGTTCATATCAGCTGTATTTATAATAACCAGAACCTGGAAAGAACCAGATGTCCATAAACAGAGGAATGGATACAGAAAATGTGATATGTTTACACAGGAGTACTTCTGAACTATTAAAAACAAATGAAAACATGAATTCTTAGGCAAAAGATTGAACTAGAAAATACCAACTAGAGTGTGGTAACCCAGTCACAAAAGAACACACATGGTATCCACTCCTTTAAAATAGTATTTTAGCCTCAAAACTTGGAATGTCTAAGAAAAAATTCAAACATCATATGAAGCTCAAGAAGAAGGAAGACCATCATGTCAATTCTTCATTCTTTTGAGAAGGCAGAACAAAATACTCAGGAGAGGAAATACAGAAACAAAGAGTGGAGCTTGGTCTGAAGAGAAGGACATCCTCCAGTGACTGCCCCACCTGGGAATCCATCCCATTTGCATCCACCAAATCCAATCACTATTCCTGACTCCAAGAAGTGCTTGATGACAATAGCCAGATATGGGTGACGCCAGAGAGGCTCTGTTGGAGGCCTACTGATATAAATGTAACTTTTGTACTGAATAAGGAGACAAGATGAGAGAAGGTAGAGAAAAGACTGAAGGAGGAGAATGGATTTGCATCTCCATAAGAACAACAATATTGACCAAAGATATCCCACAAGGCTCATAAGGAACACATAAACAACCAATCAGGACACATGGAAAGACCAAGGAATCCTGTGACAATGGTATCAGAGGATGGCATTGTCCAACATCAATAAGAGGAAAAGACCTTGGTCTTGTGAAGACTCCTTTTCCCAATGTAGGATAATGCCAGGGTGTTTTGGGTGAAGTGGCTTGGTAGGTGTGGGAGCCTCCTCATAGAAACTGGTGCATAGGGAATGGATATGGGGGAGGGGGCAAGGTGATAACTTTTAAAATCTAAACACATAAAATATATAAGAAAAATAAAATTTATGAAAACAGTGAAAAAAAACAGCAAAAAAGCATGTGTTGATCAGGACTTGAACTAGTTCAGGCTTAAGACCAGCAAGAAGATGGGGGTTTTGAGCAGCTAAGAATGGAGAAAAGCTTTACCATTCCTTTGTGTTAATCCATCAAGTTTTATTTAGGTCAAGGCAATGAAGAGGAAGCCAGTCATCTTGTAACTCCACAGGTTTGTACTGCTCCACACTATGCCTGCTCTACTCTACTCTTGGTCTTACAGTCAATGTTTTTAACTCTTGATCTCACTGTGTTGGTGGTAATATTTAGTCTTCCATTGCTTTCCTTATCGCAATTATATGTATAAATTTTAGGGCAGTGGTGCCTCTATCTGATTCATGCCTGTGATGCTATAAGGAAGCTATGGGAGTTTTGTGGCATATTCTTGTTTACATAAACAGAATCCTATTTGCTTGGAACATAATTCTCCTGTCTCAGAATCCTTCACTATATAGGCTTTTCATGTCTACCAACAAACACACACACACACACACACACACACACACACACACACACACAGAGCCCAAAACACATACAAAACAGACACATGCAAACAACCACAAATAAACATACATGTTACCATGCATGCATACAAGCACTCCCAAGTAGTCTCATGCATTCCAAGGCAAAAATGCACATAATATTATGCACAAATATTCTCATGTACATGCCTTCCTCACATGTACATGAGGAACTAGCATGCACATGCATGTGCACTTGCAGGAGAACTTGACACCTTTTGGGTACTGGAACCAAAGAAACTAAGAAAACATCCCAAGGAAGAGCAAAGGAGCAATGAACACAACTCTACTTCATTTGGCAAGGAAAACAAGTTAATAATTTAATATAACACTGCCCACCATTGTGGAGTAGCAGGGAAGTCTGAACTCATGCACATGATGTAATCCACACTATGCTCCTCTACTGTACTCTTTGCCTTACAGTCAAAGTTTGTAACTCACAATCTGGCTGTGTCGGTGGTAATATTTAGTCTTCCACTGCTTTTCTATCACAATTATTTGTATAAATTTTACTACAGTGATGCATATACCAGATTCATGCCTGTGCTGTTGTAAGGAAGCTCTGGGATTATGGGATTTTTGTGGCTTATTCTTATTCCTATTTCAGAGCCTTAGATGCTTGGGACATTCTGCTCTTGTTGCATAATTCTTCACTATATAGGCTGTTCTTGGCTAACAACACATACACCCCAACATATAGACACATACACACACACACACACACACACACACACACACACAGAGAGAGAGAGAGAGAGAGAGAGAGAGAGAAATACACACACACACAAACAAAACACATAGAAACAGAAGAATGTACACACAACCACAAATGTACATGCCAGTAAGCATGTATGCAGGTAAGCACTCCCATGTAGTTTCATGCCTTCCCAGGAAAAATGCACATAATATATGTAAGAATGTTCTCATGTGCATGCCCTCCTCACATGTACATGAGGACCTAGCATGCAATGCATGTGCACTTGCAGGAGAACCTGACAACTTTTGGGAACTGGAACCAAAGAAACCAAGAAAACATCCCAAGGATGAGAAAAGGAGCAATGAACACTCTACTTCATTTGGCAAGGGAAACAAGTTAATAATTTAATATAACACTGCCCACCATTGTGGAGTATCAGGTAAGTAGCAGGGAAGTCTGAAGTCATGCACATGATGTGGATCCCTCTGCTCACTGGCTTGATAAACCATGACACAGACACTTTGTATGAAGGAGGGAGTTGACCAGGGAATGAAGAGTGAATGACTTAGGAGAAAATCACTGGTAAGAGTAGAAAAATCTAGAGGAAGAGATGGGATAGAAGGAGTGAGGGAGATGAGGGAGTAGAGAAGTGATGAATGCCACACACCACAAGGTGGGGACAGAGAAGTGTGGTGATGGTTGCTCAAGTTTCATTCAGTTGCTGTGATAAGGACCAGGACTTAATGCTAGTAAGGAAAGAGAAAGTTTTCTTGCAGGTGACAGATCACAGTCCAACACTGGAGAGAATCAGATCAAGGACTCAAGCAGGAACTGAAAGAAGAAGCAATGGAGGCTGAATCCCCTCTGAAAGAGTGCTAGGGGGCCAGCTTCCATCTGGTAAGCCATTGGATGTTCCTAGGTCAGAGGATCACAAGGGCTCTAAAGCTTCTGGCTTAAGCCATAAAATGATCTTGGTGGTGGAACTGTCTGTGGGAAAGACAATTCCTATGCAGGCACACTGACATTGTGGGGCAGCAGGTTGTCAGGCACGTGAGTCATATCATTCCACACAGAATGCATACAAGGTGATGTAAATGTAAGGAAACATGCCTAGGGTATGTTTATGGTATATTGGGAAAATTGGGACAGAATTTATGAGTCTGCCGATTCAGTTCAACAGTAGAGAATCAGCTTGCAAAACTGAGGTGCTACCTATTTTGAGATATCTCTGGGAACAGTGGAGTGGGAAACAGATGTATACCTGTGTGGATTTGTGCACCTAGGAAATGGGTGTGGACATGGGGACCTTTAAGGCAAGTACTGTTGAAGAAGTGTCCGTTATGGAACCTCCCATTTCAAAATGACCTAAGAACACAGAACCTTGGTAACCAGGCAACCCACTGGTTAGAGCAAGGCCTGCAGGCTCACTTGTTAGAGACAGTAGAGAGGGCAGGATGTTCTCTTGCTGTCTTCGGACTACTCGAGGCTCAGGCCTCAAGAAAGACAACAGGCAGGGCCTTGATGGTGTCTGGAGGCACAGGCTTCAGTCTTACCTTCAATGCCTATGGCCATTTTCCCAAAGGGGAAATAATTTGACCAAAGCCAGCCAAGGAGTGGCCCACACAGACCTGGTAACCACTCTGTTTTCTCTTGGTTTTTGGCATAAAAATAATTCAGGGAAACTTGAAGTGAGGAGAATCAATCAGATATTTTACCTTTGTGCTAGTTTGACCCCTCCACTTTGATCTCTTTTCAGGATGAAAAGGTTTCTGCTCAAAAGAGTCTGATGGAGCCCAAGGCACTGACTGTGGTTGAGCAGATGAGCACGCTGGTTCCTGCTCTGAATGAAGGGGACCCCTTGGTTGTCCTAGCTTTTCTGTCTAAATATAAAAGTTCTGCCACAACCCTTCAGGTATTGGACCTGCTGTTTGTGAGGTGAGTGCCCATGTCTAAGCCCATAATCCTTAGAGCTTACTTTGGTTTCAGGAATTCCCCTCCCTTCCTCTGTCTCTGTTTATCTGTCTATCATCTCTCTCTCTCTTTCTCTGCCTTGTCTGACTCTAACTCTGTCTCTTCTCTCTGTCTCTCTCTCTCTTTCTCTCTCACTCTGTCTGTTATCTGTCTCTCTCTCTGTCTCCATCCCTTTCTCTGTTTCTATCTCTTTGTTTTTATTCTCTTGCTTTCTCTCTCTCTCTCTCTCTCTCTCTCATTCTCTCTTTCTCTCAACCTTTCAGTCTCTCTTTCTGTGAGGGTAAGTGTATGTATGTGTATTTCTTGCTGATAGTTCCCAGAGCTTCTTCTTGTTTCAGGAATATCCCTCCCTCCCTCAGTCACTCTCAGTGTCTCTCTCACTCTCTCTCTCTCCCACTCAATATCTGTTAATTATCTATCTCTGTCTTTCTTTCTGTCCTTGTCTCTCTTTGATTCTCTCTTTCTCTCTTTCTCTTTCTCCCTTTTTCTCACTCTCTCTCTCTTTGTGTGTGTGTGTGTGTGTGTGTGAATGATTATTTGTGTTTGTGTGCATGTTTGTGTATTTGGGTATGTGTATCTTGCTGATAGTTCTCAGAGCTTCCTGTTGGTTTTAGGAATTTCCCTCCCTTCCTTAGGCATTTTCTCTCTCTCTCTCTCTCTCTCTCTCTCTCTCTCTCTCTCTCTCTCTGTGTGTATTTGTGTGTTTCTGTGTGTATGTCTGTGTCTGTGTGTATGGTGGTTGTTGTGTGTCTTGCCAAAATTCTCCCTTTGTCTTTTTCTCTTGCTGTCCTTCTCATCTCCTCATCTTTTCCATCACCCTCTCCCTTTCCTTTTGCTCTTCCTGTTCATCTCAGGCTCTATCTCTGTCTCTATCTCAGTTTCTGTCTCCATCTCCATCTTTGTCTGTCTCCATATCTTTATTGTCTACATAATTCTCAAACCCCATTAGCATGCATTAAGCAATTCTTTTTCCCAAGCATGGTTCAAGCAGTTGGGCTGTTCAGATCTGGGAGACTAAAATGGACGTAACACATCTACTATGAAAAATCATTTAATCTTTCACCCAAGATTTCTAAGCCCTTTGTGAATACAATTCTCTCATGTATAAAGGGGGTTCTAGAAATTTTCGAGTACCCAATAGAGATGTGTCCAGGTAGAGGCCCATGAATAATAATCCAAGAAAGCATGTGACCAAGGAGATGTGTGGATAGAGATGCCCGTGTTCAACTTTTGCACAGATACATTGAAAGCACCTAAGGTGTACAGGTGAAGTACTAAATCTGAGAGAAGACAGGACTGCCTGTATTAGGTGAGGGGCATGGGACTTTAGAGCTGACATTCTCACTGGTGTTCTCTAGGTACGCATACTTCAGCCCTCATTCTAAAGAGGATGAACAAGTAAAGAACATGCTTGTTAACTTCCTGGAAACATGGATGGACAAGAACCCTGAGGACTTTTGTGAACTGTCAGACCTGTTGCCTCTGAAATACCTGAAGGGCTACTTGAGTGTGTACATGCCCCACTGTGATCTTAGTGTCCGTGTCAAGAGGCTGCTGACACAGTTGGAGGAAGAACATGTCAAGGATTCCCAGGCCAAAGATGAGGAAGACTCAGATCTGCGGAGACACACATCCTCAGAGCCACAGATTGAATGGGTTTAAACCAACAGGGAAAAGAGACAATCTGGAGGCTGAACCAACATGTGCACCAGGACTGGAGGGCAGAAAACCCTCTAAAAGTTTCTGTGACACATGACACTTTGCAGCCAAATGTGTCAACAGCAGCCTAGAGAGCACACATGATAGCAGCTGTCCAACCTGTGCCCCAGTATGTCTGTAGAAACAATGTATCTTTCAGTCATCTCCTGCTTGTTACAGTGGGACTACCTATTTAGAAAATAGCACTGTCACCTGTGATCTTGATTGGTATCCATCATATATCTGATCTGCGGCTCCTTTCACTCATGATCAGCTGCTGATTTCAATCCAGCAGCAGTTCCAACCCCACAGCCAGCCTTCCCCTCCCATGAGAAAGAGCCCTTTTATTCCTTCTGATATTTCAATGTTGTGTTTATTTTAAGTATTGGTTTTAATAAATTGTTAGTATTGGTTTACATTGTCTGAAATGCTATCTAGTAATGAGAGAAATATGTGCAAATTATGAATATTCTCTTTGATATATTATTTTAAGTTTATTCAAAGTTGCTCAAGGAACAAAAATAATTTGGAAAGAACAAGTGTTTAAAAGAATTAAGTGACATGCTTAATTTATATATTTATATGTCTTAAATAAACTTTTTTCTCAAGAAGCAATATATATCACTACTAAATCACATGTAATAAAATTCAACATTGGCTTTCAGTGAACTTTATGGAAACTTGTGGAGTGGTACCACTTTCCTCCAGTGGAAACAATAGAAGTCACATAGAAATGGTGACATTTTATACCCAGATATTCCAAGGTTTCATGAGGATGGGGAACCGCATTATAGAACCGCAGCTCATTACTAGGGCACATGTAGAATGCCTTAACTTCTTTTAAAGATAGGTCTTCCAAGTTTCACAGGCAACTAAATTGACATTGTTCCTCCCATGATCTGTAAATAGCCCAAAGAATTAAAATCAGAAAGCCAAACTGCACGAATGACCTGCAGTAGATGAAGGGAGTATTCTTACTATGTGCCTTGCTACAGCACAGGCAAGGGTCACAGTTACTGTGCTAAGGCAAGAGGTCAAAGACAATTCTAGAATTAGGCAAGAATATCGATAATGAATAGATCTATGGAGGCAGAGAGATGAAAGTTGACTTCCCATGATATTTTGGATCGAGAAAATGTTTTGAATGGGCAGGAAGTTGCTCTTCAAATGTGGAAAACATTTTCTAGAAGTGCACAATTCATTTTGATTGTATCTACCCTTCACCACCTCCCATCTACTCCTCCCGACTTTCCCACTAGACACCATTCTGTTATTAATTAATTAATTAAACTTTATTTATTTATGATAGTAATTGATGATTTAATATTACAATTTTATTCACCCTCTGCATACAATTAATGTGGATCATGTAGGAATAGGAATGTGGTTGCTGCTTTATTGCACAAATACAGTCACGCTACCACTGGTCATTTCCTCAAACCAAAATCATCCTCCCTCCCCCAAAGAGAGAAACTACCATCAGCAACTCAGCAAGGGTGGAGATGTCAGAAACCCCTTCTTCATGGGAAAGACGAGGCATAAAATCCTTAACGACCAAAACAGAATACACACACACACACACACACACACACACACACACACACACACACGCATAAAGGACAATTAGAGATAAAGAGAAAAATGTCAGTATATAAATAATAAGTAAATATAAAAAGTAATTTACAAAAAGTCCTGATATGACATAAAACCAGGAGACTCCTCCATAGATTTAAATGGGTTCATATTCTGTTGGCCATTTGCTGATGAACATGAGGACTGCACCTAAGAGGAGTTTGTTTCCTTAGAGACTCCCTTGGATAAATCTAAAGTTTCAATTGCAAGGTGTTATCAAGTGGCGATAACCCTGGGTTAAAAATGGGTGCATAAGGCCACTTCGCCAATTTAGGTCTGAGTGTTCCAAGGTGTCTCACTCTAAATAATGACTGCTTATGGGCCTCAATATGTCTTGTGATCTGATTCAGAAGGATGCTGCTCTGATGCTGATTAAGAAAGGCACTCTTCTATGAGGATAACAATCATTAGAAATCACTTTTTGACTCTTTCTTTTGTAGAGAATCCCATTTACATTATCACTCAACTATCTAGTCTCAGGTTCTTGGTCAGCGAAGTAGTGTCAGGAGTGGTGTCCATTTCAGTGAGTGAATCCTAAGTCAAGGTAAATATCTGTTGGTTACTCCCACAATATTTGTATCACATTAGTACATGCATGTCTAGGGACCTGACTTCATTATAAGTCAAAGGTTTTGTATTAAGATTAGAATTTATGGTATATTTTTCCTAGAAAAAAATGCAGACATTTCTAGGGAAGAGTAGATGCTTGAAAGCCATGGAAGCCCAGCTTAGGATTCCTCACATCTCAGACAGCGCTTTCCACTCCTGGAGCATCTGCTGTCTCAGTGAAGCTACTATGATGAGCACAGCCAAACACTCCATGTATTGCCTCTCCAGGACATCCTCAAAGGCTGGGGGCACATGGATCAACAATACAGACCTAAACAGAATTCTCAACACAATACTCTCACTTAAAGAAATGCACTACGAGAATTGATCCACAACTTTAGTCATCAGGGAAAAGCAAAAAAAAAAATGATTTTGAGATCCATCTTTTATCAGAATAGCTAAAACGAAAAAGGAAGTAAAAGTTTATGCTAACAGGGAGGGGAACATCTTTCCAATGTTGCTGGAAGTACAAACTTGTACAATAATTTTGGAAGGCAACACTTTGGGTTTTGAGAAAAAAATGCATAAGACAAGTTCACTTACTAAACTATTTTCACACAGTCGTTATTGGTAATAAATAGGAAAACCCTAAAGTCCTTCAACTAAAGAATGGATAAAATAGATTTTACATTTAGACAATGATTAGGCTACAGCTGGTAAAGTTATCACCTTATTCCATCTGGACAAATGAATATTTTTTTCTTTTTTTTTTCCAGAGCTGGGGACCAAACCCAGGGCCTTGCGCTCGCTAGGCAAGCGCTCTACCGCTGAGCTAAATCCCCAACCCCTGGGCAAATGAATATTAAAAGAAAACAAATATAAACTGATTTGTGTGGAAATTATGTTTAAAATAAAGAACAGGTATGCTATAATCCACAAATCCAGAAAAGCTAAGTAATAAGAGGAACTAAGATCTAGATGCATTGCATCTCACTATGAAGAAGACCACAATAGATATCTATCCTATGTATATTGATGTGGGGTGCAGTTAAGGGAGGGGTCTAAAGAAAGTTTAGGAATGGAAAAAAGAGGAAGCAATTGGGACAACAATGGGAAAGAGTGTTGAGAGAATAAAGTAGATTTGGGTGTTGTTATCTCTGGGACAAGCTGGAAACCTAATGCAATGGAAACTTCT
The DNA here is from genome assembly GCF_021556685.1 of Rattus norvegicus. NCBI lineage: Eukaryota > Metazoa > Chordata > Mammalia > Rodentia > Muridae > Rattus > Rattus norvegicus. The sequence goes on along the minus strand of NC_141549.1, from coordinate 11,422,976 downwards.
AGGAATCAATGACAAGGTAATCCCAGATTAGATTTTGAGTAGTTGGGGATATTGAGCCTTCTCCTGTAACCAGAAAGTCTTCCAGTGGACAGATTAGAATATCAGCCCAGCCACAAAATATTTAACCTACATTTTATACAGCCTACAAGATGTGCTGTGGTAAAGGTGGCACAGAAACTGTGAAAATGTCCAAAAAATGACTTGCCACATTTGAGATCTATGTCATGAGAGTGTAATGACCACCAGCAATTCTTGGAGTACAAAGCACCACAGACTGGACAACCCAAAGCAACAGATGCAAATAGAGAAAAGATAGAAAAATTGAATTAAAAATGCTAATGAAATGATTTGTAATAAAATTCAGATATACTGAGAGATTGATCCTACCCTCTATTGTCATCAGAAAAGCTTCACTTAGCAAATGATGAAAACCAATTCAAAGTCACACACGCCCGCCAACATTAGGTAGCGAAAAGTTGCAAGAATTTTTGTAGGAGTTGGGGTTACAGGACAACAGAAGAAAAAAAATGCAGCCAAATTGAGCCCATACAGTTCAGGGAATGAACGGTTCAGCAGAGAGCCTGCATGGGGAGGGACCTAGAAGCCTACATTTGACTGCCCTAGGCCCTCAGCACCTTGCAACTCTAGTGTAGGGTCATCTTCATGTGAAGTCTTAACAGTGGTAGCAGGGTCTGTCTCTGACTCTCTTGCCTGTGCCTGGGAGCCTCTCCCCTCACTGGGTTCCAAGCTCTAGCATTAATAGAAGAAGAAGGGGCCTGGCTTAATGAAAATTGCAAATCCATGGCTGCTAAATATACAGGGGAGCCCTGCGCTCTTCTGAAAAGGAAGGAAGGAGGAACTGCTAGAAATGATACAGATAGTGCTAGTGGAGAGAGAAAGAGTGAGAGAGGGCAGAAAGGACAGGATGGATACATGGAGAGAAGCAGACTGGGAGACAGGGAAGAAGTTAGGGAGGGACAGAATGAGGGAGGTAGGGAGTGGCATAAAGGGACACAGGGACAGACAGAAATACAGAGAGACAGAGTAAGATGTAGAGAGACACAAAGCAAGACACAAAAACAGGCAGATTGACATAGAAACAGAGACAGAGAACAGAATAAATATTCAACAGCAAAAAGTAATGGGTTGTATTTATAAATGTTATTTTAAAGGTCTTTAAGATGTTTCCCTCCCTTCCTTAGTGTTGGGCAGCTTGAAAACATACTATATTGGTGACTGGGGTTTTAGTTTTCATAAACTATTCCTGATCCAACAAACTTCAAGGCCCAAACCTAGATATATTAAAAGCAACTAAGAAAATATACACCCACTAAAGAACAGAGAGTGGTGACCCCTCTGATTGAATTATGGAAATGTTGATGGAAGCTAAGAAAAAAGTCAACCCTGTAGTAGGACCAGTAGTCTCAATTAACCTGGACCCCTGAGATTTCTTAGTGGATCATCAACCAGGCAACACAAATCAGCTGAGATGAGGCCTCCAATACTTATATAGCAGAGTACTCCCCAGTCTGGGTTCATTTATATAAAATAAAGCTAACCTTCAGGAAATTAGAGACCCCAGGAAATTTAGGGGTCCAGTGGGCTGGGTAGGATGTGCACATCCTTGGGGAGTCAGTTGGAATTGTACTAGGGGAATGAAATGGACAGATGGCATGTGTTAAACTCAGGGGTTGTACCTAAGCAGAATAAAATATGGAGTGTATAAATTAATGAATGAGCGCATGAAGGCATGAATAAATAAATGAATGAAAGAATGAAATAATTAATTAATTAGAAAAAGAGAACTGTACAACACCCTTAGTGTCCCAGTAATTGGAATAGAAAACTACTCCGAGATACCAGCTTACACAACACTGTCAGAATGGCTAAGATCAAAAACTCAGGTGATAGCAGATGCTGGCAAGCATATGGCAAAAGAGGAATACTCCTCCACTGTTGGTGAAACCAAAAGCTGGTACAACCATTCTGGAAATTACTCTGGAACTTTCTAAAAGATTGGAAATAGTATCATCTGAGGACCCAGGCTTATCATTCCTGTGCATACACCCAAAAACCTCTCCAACATATAACAAGACACATGCTGCACTATGTTCACATCAGCCTTATTTATAATAACCAGAACCTGGAAAGAACCAGATGTCCTTAAACAGAGGAATGGATGCAGAAAATGTGATATGTTTACACAGGAGTACTTCTGAACTATTAAAAACAAATGCCAACCTGAATTCTTAGGCAAAAGGATAGAACTAGAAAATACCAGCCAGACTATGGTAACCCAGTTACAAAAAATCACCCATGGTATCCACTCTTTGAAAATAGTATTTTATCCACAAAACTTGGAATACCTCCAAAAAAATTCAAACATCATATGAAGCTCAAGAAGAAGGAAGACCATCATGTGAATGCTTCATTGTTTTGAGAAGGCAGAACAAAATACTCAGGATAGGAAATACAGAAACAAAGAGTGGAGCTTGGTCTGAAGAGAAGGACATCCTCCAGTGACTGCCCCACCTGGGAATCCATCCCATTTGCATCCACCAAACCCAATCACTATTCCTGATTCCAAGAAGTACTTGCTGACAATAACCAGATATGGGTGATGCCAGGAGAGGTTCTGCTGGAGTCCTATTGATATAAATGTAACCTTTGTACTGAATAAGGAGACAGAAAGAGAGAAACTACAGAAAAGCCTGAAGGAGCAGAATGGGTTTGAAACCCTATAAGAAGAACAACAATATTGACCAAAGATATCCAACAAGAGCTCTTGAGGACCACACCAATCAGTCAGTACACATGGAAAGACTCAGGAATCCTGCCACACTGGTAGCAGAGGATGTCATTGTCCAACCTCAATAAGAGGAAAAGACCTTGGTCTTGTGAAGACTCCTTTCCCCAGTGTAGGATAATGCCAGGGTGTTTTGGGTGGAGTAGGTGGGTGGGAGTGGGAGCCTCCTCATAGAAACTAGGGCATAGGGAAGGGATATGTGGGTGGGGGCAAGGCCACTTCTCCAATTTAGGACTGAGTGTTCCAAGGTGTCTCACTCTACATAATGTCTGCTTATGGGCCACAGTATGTCTTGGGATCTGATTCAGAAGGATGCTGCTCTGATATGATTGAGTAAGGCACTGTTCTATGAGTACATCCATCATTAGAAATCAATGTTTTACTGTTCATTTTGTAGAAAATCCTATTTACATTAGCCCCAGGTCACTCACCTATCCAGTCTCAGGTTTTTGGTCAGCCAAGCAGTGTCAGGTGTGGTGTCCATGTCAGTCAGTGAATCCTAAGTCAAGGCAGATATCTGTTGGTTACTCCCACAATATTTGTGTCACATTTGTACATGCATGTCTAGCGACCTGACTTCATTATAAGTGAAAGGTTTTGTACCAGTGTTAGTGTTTATGGTTTGTTTGGGTTTTTGTTGTTGTTGTGTTTTTTTAAGAAAAAAATTGCAGACATTTCTAGGAAAGAGTAAATGCTTTGGATTCCCAGCTTTGGATTCCTCACATCTCAGACAGCACTTTTCACTCCTGGAGCATCTGCTGTCTCAGTGAAGCTACTGTGATGAGCACAGTCAAACACTCTGTGTACTGCTTCTCCAGTGGACATGGCCAAAGGCTGGGGGCACATGGTCAACAATACAGACCTAAACAGAATTCTCAACACAATACTCTCACTTAAAGAAATGTACAATGAGAAATGATCAACAACCTTAGTCATCAAGGAAAAGCAAAGAAAATGATTTTGAGATCCATCTTAGGTCAGAATGGCTAAAACGAAAAAGGAAGTTAAAGTTGATGCTAACAGGGAGGGGAACACCTTTCCAATGTTGCTGGAAGTACAAACTTGTACAATATTTTTGGAAGGCAACACTTTATGTTTTGAGAAAAAAATGCATAAGACAGGTTCGTTTGCTAAACTATTTTCAAACAGTCTTTATTGGTAATGGCTAAAAACAACTTAGTTTTTTTTTCAACTAAAGAATGGATAAAAAAACATTTTACATTTAGTCAATGGAATATTCTATAGCTGTTCAAATCCACATCTTGTTCCATTCTGGCAAAGGAATGAGCAAGAATAAAAATATAAACTCACTTCTATGAGGAAATTATGTTTAAAGTAAAATACAGGTGTGCTACAATCCACAAACCCAGAGAAACTAAGATAATTGAATGCATCTCACAGCGAAGAAGCACAATAGATGTCTATCTTAGGTGTACTGAGGTGGGGTGCAGTTAACAGAGAGGTCTAAAGATGTTTAGGGATGGAAAAAATGGAAGCAATTGGGATGACAATGGGAAAGAGAGTTGGGAAAATAAAGTAGATTTGAGTGTTGTTATCTCTTGGACAAGCTGGAAACCTAGTACAATGGAAACATCCAGGAATCAATGAGGGGTAATCCCAGATTAGCTTCTGAGTAGTTGGGGATAATGATAAGCCTTCTCTTGTAACCAGATTCCAGTGGACAGATTAGGATATCATCACACCCACAAAACATTTCACCTACATTTTCTACAGCCTACAACATGTGCTGAAGTAAAGGTGGCACAGAAATTGTGAAAAGTGTTTAAGCAATGCCTGGACACATTTGAGCCCTATGCCATGAGAGTGTGTCCCATGCCTGGCAATTCTTACAGTACCAAAACCCATATACTGGACTGCCCGGAGGCACAGATGCACATTGAGACCAGATAGAAAAAAAGGAATTGAAAAAAGCCAATGAAAATATTTCTAATAATATTCTCATATACTCAGACTTTGGTCCTACCCTCAATGTTCATCAGAAATCCTTAACTTACAAAATGATTAAAACCAATGCAAAGACACACAGCTGACATTAGGTAGAGCTTGGAAAAGTTTTCAAAAAGTTGCAAGAATTTTTGCAAGAACTAGAGTTAAAGGACAGCAGAAAAAAAGAAAGCAGCCAAATTGAGCCCATACAGTACTGGGAATGAACGGTCCACCAGAGAGCCTGCATGGGGAGGGACCGAGATGCCTACATTTGACTGCCCTGAGCCCTCAGTCACTTGCAACTCTAGTGTAGGTTCATCTTAATGTTAAGTCTTAACAGTGGTAGCAGGGTCTATCTGTGCCTCTATTGCCTGTGCATGAAGCCTCTCCCCGCACTGGGTTGCATGCTCTAGCTGTAATAGAAGAAGTGACCTGAGTTACTGAAAACTTAGAAGCCATGGGTGCTACATACACATGGGTGGCTTGCCCTATTCTGAAAATGAAGGAAGGAGGAACTGCTAGAAATGATGTGGACAATGCTAGTGGAAAGAGAAAAGGATTGAGAGAAGTCAGAGCAGAAGGGATCGATAAATGGAGGGAAGGAGGGGGGGAGAGAGGGAAGAACATATGGAGGAACAGAATTAGGAAGAGAGGGTGGGAGTGATAGAGAAAGAGACAGACAGAAAGACAGAGAGACAGAATAAGACAGAGAAAGAGAGACACACAGCATCAGGTAGGTTCATATAGAAACAGAGAGGGAGAACAGAATAAATGTTCAACAACAAAAAGTAAAGGGTTGTCTCTATGAATGTTATTTTAAGGGTCTTTAAGACGTTTCCCTACCCTAATTAGGGTTGGTCTGTTTCAAAGCAGACTATATTGGTGACTGGCCTTTTGCTTCTACCTAAACTTCTCCTGATCCATCAGAATTCAAGGCCCATACCTAAACAGAGTAAAAGCAATATACAGGAAACCAACAGCCCACATCAAACTAAATGGAGAGAAGTTGCAGGAATACCACTGTAATCAGGGACGAGCAAGCCTGCTTACTCACTCCCTACCTATTCATTATGACTATTGAAGTTCTACCCAGACCAATTAGGCAACAAAAGGAGGTCAAAGGAAACACATTGGAAAGAAAGAAGTCAAGAGACAACTATTTGCATATGGCATGATAGTGTACTTCTGTGACCCCCAAATTGCACTAGAGTATTCCTACAGCTGATAAACCACTCCCTCAAAGGACTTGAATGTAAAATTAACTCAAATCAGTACACTTCACCTACTCAAGGATAAACAGGATGAGAAATAAATTAGGGACATGACACCCTGGAAATAGCCACAAATACTAAAAATTACCTTGATGTGACTCTAACAATGCAAGTGAAAGTTGTATATGACAAGAACTTCAAGTCTTAGAAGAAAGAAATCAATGATGATCTAATAGACAGAAAGGTCTCCCATGCTCACAGATTGGCAGGATTAATTTAGAAAAATGGCCATCTTGCCCAAAGCAAGATTCAATGCAATCCCCGATTAAAATTCCAACTCAATCTTCATAGAATTACAAAAAGACTTTTGCAAATTCCTTTGGGGGAAAAACTTAAGCTATGGAAAACTCTTCTCAACAACAAAAACCTTCTGGGGAAATCTCCATCCCTGACCAACAGCTGTATTACAGAAATATCATAAGAAAACTGCAAGGTATTGGTACAGAGACAGGCAGGTAGATCAATGGAATGCAATTAAAGACACAGAAATGAACATGCATACCTCTGGACACTTTCACAAAGGAACTAAAACTGTCCAATATAAAAAACACAATGTTTTCAACACTTGGTGCTAGTTCAACTTTAGGTCAGCATGAGAAGAATGTAAATTGACCCATTCTTTTTTTTTTTTTTAGGGGAGGAAAGGGTTTATTTCATCTTACAATTCTAGGTCATAGCCCATCATAGAAGTTAGGGCAGAAACTCAAGGGAAAAAACATCTCCCCCACCCTGTCCCTCCCTCCCTTCCCATTCTTCCTTCCCCCTCTATCTCTCCCTCTCCCTCTCCCTGCTTTCTTATACAAGTTTGGACTATGTGCCTAAGGATGGTGCTACCCACAGTAGGCTGAGCTCTCCTACATCAAATTAGTAATCAATACAACTCCCTAAGATATGCCCATAGGTCCATCTGATCTAGGCAATCCTTCAGTAGGAGCCTTCCTCTATGATGGCTCTAGGCCTCTAAGATGACTGACATTTAAGGCTAACCACAACAACATTTCACATATATTTGTTAAATGTTGGAATTTCCAGGAAGCCCAATGGAATGCTGTAGGTAAACACAATTGTTACACGGAATAAATACTACACTTAAATAAACTTTATTGCAAAATCTGTCAGCCATATGGGGTTGACTCACTCATGAATCCTATTCTAATTTTTCTTTGAAACACCAAGGCACAATATAGGTGAAAAAGCAAGGAGGTTTTTTTTAAACAAAGGGATGATTGGCTTTGTTTATTCTTTTTTTTTCTTTAATAACTTGAGTATTTCTTATATACATTTCGAGTGTTATTCCCTTTCCCGGTTTCCGGGCAAACATCCCCCTCCCCCCTCCCCTTCCTTATGGGTGTTCCCCTCCCAACCCTCCCCCCATTGCTGCCCTCCCCCCATAGACTAGTTCACTGGGGGTTCAGTCTTAGCAGGACCCAGGGCTTCCTCTTCCACTGGTGCTCTTACTACAATATTCATTGCTACCTATGGGGTCAGAGTCCAGGGTCAGTCCATGTATAGTCTTTAGGTAGTGGCTTAGTCCCTGGAAGCTCTGGTTGCTTGGCATTGTTGTACTTTTGGGGTCTCGAGCCCCTTCAAGCTCTTCCAGTTCTTTCTCTGATTCCTTCAACGGGGGTCCTGTTCTCAGTTCAGTGGTTGGCTGCTGGCATTCGCCTCTGTATTTGCTGTATTCTGGCTGTGTCTCTCAGGAGCGATCTACATCCGGCTCCTGTCTTCTGCACTTCTTTGCTTCATCCATCTTGTCCAATTGGGTGGCTGTATATGTATGGGCCACCTGTGGGGCAGGCTCTGAATGGGTGTTCCTTCAGTCTCTGTTTTAATCTTTGCCTCTCCCTTCCCTGCCAAGGGTATTCTTTTTCCTCATTTAAAGAAGGAGTGAAGCATTCACATTTTGATCATCCTTCTTGAGTTTCGTTTGTTCTAGGGATCTAGGGTAATTCAAGCATTTGGGCTAATAGCCACTTATCAATGAGTGCATACCATGTATGTCTTTCTGTGATTGGGTTAGCTCACTCAGGATGATATTTTCCAGTTCCAACCATTTGCCTATGAATTTCATAAAGTCGTTGTTTTTGATAGCTGAGTAATATTCCATTGTGTAGATGTACCACATTTTCTGTATCCATTCCTCTGTTGAAGGGCATCTGGGTTCTTTCCATTTTCTGGCTATTATAAATAAGGCTGCGATGAACATAGTGGAGCACGTGTCTCTTTTATATGTTGAGGCATCTTTTGGGTATATGCCCAAGAGAGGTATAGCTGGATCCTCAGGCAGTTCAATGTCCAATTTTCTGAGGAACCTCCAGACTGATTTCCAGAATGGTTTTACCAGTCTGCAATCCCACCAACAATGGAGGAGTGTTCCTCTTTCTCCACATCCTCGCCAGCATCTGCGGTCACCTGAGTTTTTGATCTTAGCCATTCTCACTGGTGTGAGGTGAAATCTCAGGGTTGTTTTGATTTGCATTTCCCTTATGACTAAAGATGTTGAACATTTCTTTAGGTGTTTCTCAGCCATTCGGCATTCCTCAGCTGTGAATTCTTTGTTTAGCTCTGAACCCCATTTTTTAATAGGGTTATTTGTTTCCCTGCGGTCTAACTTCTTGAGTTCTTTGTATATTTTGGATATAAGGCCTCTATCTGTTGTAGGATTGGTAAAGATCTTTTCCCAATCTGTTGGTTGCCCTTTTGTCCTAACCACAGTGTCCTTTGCCTTACAGAAGCTTTGCAGTTTTATGAGATCCCATTTGTCGATTCTTGATCTTAGAGAATAAGCCATTGGTGTTTTGTTCAGGAAATTTTTTCCAGTGCCCATGTGTTCCAGATGCTTCCCTAGTTTTTTCCTATTAGTTTGAGTGTGTCTGGTTTGATGTGGAGGTCCTTGATCCACTTGGACTTAAGCTTTGTACAGGGTGATAAGCATGGATCGATCTGCATTCTTCTACATGTTGCCCTCCAGTTGAACCAGCACCATTTGCTGAAAATGCTATCTTTTTTCCATTGGATGGTTTTGGCTCCTTTGTCAAAAATCAAGTGACGATAGGTGTGTGGGTTCATTTCTGGGTCTTCAATTCTATTCCATTGGTCTATCTGTCTGTCTCTGTACCAATACCATGCAGTTTTTATCACTATTGCTCTGTAATACTGCTTGAGTTCAGGGATAGTGATTCCCCCTGAAGTCCTTTTATTGTTGAGGATAGCTTTAGCTATCCTGGGTTTTTTGTTATTCCAGATGAATTTGCAAATTGGTCTGTCTAACTCTTTGAAGAATTGGATTGGTATTTTGATGGGGATTGCATTGAATCTGTAGATTGCTTTTGGTAAAATGGCCATTTTTACTATATTAATCCTGCCAATCCATGAGCATGGGAGATCTTTCCATCTCCTGAGGTCTTCTTCAATTTCTTTCCTCAGTGTCTTGAAGTTCTTATTGTACAGATCTTTTACTTGCTTGGTTAAAGTCACACCGAGGTACTTTATATTATTTGGGTCTATTATGAAGGGTGTCGTTTCCCTAATTTCTTTCTCGGCTTGTTTCTCTTTTGTATAGAGGAAGGCAACTGATTTATTTGAGTTAATTTTATACCCAGCCACTTTGCTGAAGTTGTTTATCAGCTTTAGTAGTTCTCTGGTGGAACTTTTGGGATCACTTAAATATACTATCATGTCATCTGCAAATAGTGATATTTTGACCTCTTCTTTTCCGATCTTTATCCCTTTGATCTCCTTTTGTTGTCTGATTGCTCTGGCTAGAACTTCAAGAACTATATTGAATAAGTAGGGAGAGAGTGGGCAGCCTTGTCTAGTCCCTGATTTTAGTGGGATTGCTTCAAATTTCTCTCCATTTAGTTTAATGTTAGCAACTGGTTTGCTGTATATGGCTTTTACTATGTTTAGGTATGGGCCTTGAATTCCTATTCTTTCCAGGACTTTTATCATGAAGGGGTGTTGAATTTTGTCAATTGCTTTCTCAGCATCTAATGAAATGATCATGTGGTTCTGTTCTTTCAGTTTGTTTATATACTGGATCACGTTGATGGTTTTCCTTATATTAAACCATCCCTGCATGCCTGGGATGAAGCCTACTTGATCATGGTGGATGATTGTTTTGATGTGCTCTTGAATTCGGTTTGCCAGAATTTTATTGAGTATTTTTGCGTCGATATTCATAAGGGAAATTGGTCTGAAGTTCTCTTTCTTTGTTGTGTCTTTGTGTGGTTTAGGTATAAGAGTAATTGTGGCTTTGTAGAAGGAATTCCGTAGGGCTCCATCTGTTTCAATTTTGTGGAATAGTTTGGATAATATTGGTATGAGGTCTTCTCTGAAGGTTTGATAGAATTCTGCACTAAACCCGTCTGGACCTGGGCTCTTTTTGGTTGGGAGACCTTTAATGACTGCTTCTATTTCCTTAGGAGTTATGGGGTTGTTTAACTGGTTTATCTGTTCCTGATTTAACTTCGATACCTGGTATCTGTCTAGGAAATTGTCCATTTCCTGAAGATTTTCAAATTTTGTTGAATATAGGTTTTTATAGTAAGATCTGATGATTTTTTGAATTTCCTCTGAATCTGTAGTTATGTCTCCCTTTTCATTTCTGATTTTGTTAATTTGGACGCACTCTCTGTGTCCTCTCGTTAGTCTGGCTAAGGGTTTATCTATCTTGTTGATTTTCTCAAAGAACCAACTTTTGGTTCTGTTGATTCTTTCTATGGTCCTTTTTGTTTCTACTTGGTTTATTTCAGCTCTGAGTTTGATTATTTCCTGCCTTCTACTCCTCCTGGGTGTATTTGCTTCTTTTTGTTCTAGAGCTTTTAGGTGTGCTGTCAAGCTGCTGACATATGCTCTTTCCTGTTTCTTTCTGCAGGCACTCAGCGCTATGAGTTTTCCTCTTAGCACAGCTTTCATTGTGTCCCATAAGTTTGAGTATGTTGTATCTTCATTTTCATTAAATTCTAAAAAGTTTTTAATTTCTTTCTTTATTTCTTCCTTGACCAGGTTATCATTGAGTAGAGCATTGTTCAATTTCCACGTATATGTGGGCATTCTTCCCTTATTGTTATTGAAGACCAGTTTTAGGCCGTGGTGGTCCGATAGCACGCATGGGATTATTTCTATCTTTCTGTACATGTTGAGGCCTGTTTTTTGACCAATTATATGGTCAATTTTGGAGAAAGTACCATGAGGAGCTGAGAAGAAGGTATATCCTTTTGCTTTAGGATAGAATGTTCTATTAATATCCGTTAAGTCCATTTGGCTCATGACTTCTCTTAGTCTGTCGACATCACTGTTTAATTTCTGTTTCCATGATCTGTCCATTGATGAGAGTGGGGTGTTGAAATCTCCTACTATTATTGTGTGAGGTGCAATGTGTGTTTTGAGCTTTAGTAAGGTTTCTTTTACGTATGTAGGTGCCCTTGTATTTGGGGCATAGATATTTAGGATTGAGAGTTCATCTTGGTGGATTTTTCCTTTGATGAATATGAAGTGTCCTTCCTTATCTTTTTTGATGACTTTTAGTTGGAAATTGATTTTATTTGATATTAGAATGGGTACTCCAGCTTGCTTCTTCTGACCATTTGCTTGGAAAGTTGTTTTCCAGCCTTTCACTCTGAGGTAGTGTCTGTCTTTGTCTCTGAGGTGTGTTTCCTGTAGGCAGCAGAATGCAGGGTCCTCGTTGCGTATCCAGTTTGTTAATCTATGTCTTTTTATTGGGGAGTTGAGGCCATTGATATTGAGAGATATTAAGGAATAGTGATTATTGTTTCCCTTTATATTCATATTTGGATGTGAGGTTATGTTTGTGTGCTTTCATTCTCTTTGTTTTGTTGCCAAGACGATTAGTTTCTTGCTTCTTCTAGGGTATAGCTTGCCTCCTTATGTTGGGCTTTACCATTTATTATCCTTTGTAGTGCTGGATTTGTAGAAAGATAATGTGTAAATTTGGTTTTGTCATGGAATATCTTGGTTTCTCCATCTATGTTAATTGAGAGTTTTGCTGGATACAGTAACCTGGGCTGGCATTTGTGTTTTCTTAGGGTCTGTATGACATCAGTCCAGGATCTTCTGGCCTTCATAGTTTCTGGCGAGAAGTCTGGTGTGATTCTGATAGGTCTGCCTTTATATGTTACTTGACATTTTTCACTTACTGCTTTTAATATTCTTTCTTTATTTTGTGCGTTTGGTGTTTTGACAATTATGTGACGGGAGGTGTTTCTTTTCTGGTCCAATCTATTTGGAGTTCTGTAGGCTTCTTGTTTGTCTATGGGTATCTCTTTTTTTTAGTTTAGGGAAGTTTTCTTCTATGATTTTGTTGAAGATATTTACTGGTCCTTTGAGCTGGGAGTCTTCACTCTCTTCTATACCTATTATCCTTAGGTTTGATCTTCTCATTGAGTCCTGGATTTCCTGTATGTTTTGGACCAGTAGCTTTTTCCCGCTTTACATTATCTTTGACAGTTGAGTCAATGATTTCTATGGAATCTTCTGCTCCTGAGATTCTCTCTTCCATCTCTTGTATTCTGTTGGTGAAGCTTGTATCTACAGCTCTTTGTCTCTTCTTTTGGTTTTCTATATCCAAGGTTGTTTCCATGTGTTCTTTCTTGATTGCTTCTATTTCCATTTTTAATTCCTTCATCTGTTTGATTGTGTTTTCCTGGAATTCTTTCAGGGATTTTTGTGATTCCTCTCTGTAGGCTTCTACTTGTTTATTAATGTTTTCCTGTGTTTCCCTTAGTGTGTTCATGTCTTTCTTGAAGTCCTCCTGCATCATGATCAAATATGATTTTGAAACTAGATCTTGCTTTTCTGGTGTGTTTGGATATTCCATGTTTGTTTTGGTGGGAGAATTGGGCTCTGATGATGGCATGTAGTCTTGGTTTCTGTTGCTTGGGTTCCTGTGCTTGCCTCTCGCCATCAGATTATCTCTAGTGTTACTTTGTTCTGCTATTTCTGACAGTGGCTAGACTGTCCTATAAGCCTGTGTGTCAGGAGTGCTGTAGACCTGTTTTCCTCTCTTTCAGTCAGTTGTGGGGACAGTGTGTTCCGCTTTCGGGCGTGTAGTTTTTCCTCTCTACAGGTCTTCAGCTGTTCCTGTGGGCCTATGTCTTGAGTTCATCAGGCAGCTTTCTTGCAGCAGAAAATTTGGTCTTACCTGTGGTCCCGAGGCTCAAGTTCGCTCGTGGGGTGCTGCCCAGGGGCTCTCTGCAGCGGCAGCAACCAGGAAGACCTGTGCCGCCCCTTCTGGGAGCTTCAGTGCACCAGGGTTCCAGATGGTCTTTGGCTTTTTCCTCTGGCGTCCGAGATGTGTGTGCAGGGAGCAGTCTCTTCTGGTTTCCCAGGCTTGTCTGCCTCTCTGAAGGTTTAGCTCTCCCTCCCACGGGATTTGGGTGCAGAGAACTGTTTATCCGGTCTGTTTCTTTCAGGTTCCGGCGGTGTCTCAGGCAGGTGTCCTGCCGCTCCTGGGCCCTCCCCCACGGGAGCCCAGAGGCCTTATACAGTTTCCTCTTGGGCCAGGGATGTGGGCAGGGGTGAGCAGTGTTGGTGGTCTCTTCCGCTCTGCAGCCTCAGGAGTGCCCTCCTGACCAGGCGGTTGGGTCTCTCTCTCACCGGGTCTGGGAGCAGAGAGCTGCTGCGGGCCGGGAATTGACCCATTCTTATCTCCTTGTACAAACCTCTAGTCCAGGGAATCAAAGAACTCCACATAAAACCAGATACAGGAAAAAAATAGAAGAGAATATTGTGGATAGCCTTAAACACTTAGATAAAGGGGAAAGTTTCCTGAACACACCATCAGTGGTTCATGCTTTAAGATCAAGGATCAACCAATGGAACCTCATAAAATTGCCAACTCATGTAAGGGAAATGACATTATTCATGGGACAAAATGGCAACCAACAGATTAGGAAAAGTTCTTTACCAATCCTACATCTGATAGAGGGCTAATATATATACAAAGAGCTCAAGAATTTAGACTCCAGTGAACCAAATAATCCTATTAAAAATGGAGCACAAAGGTAAAAAACAGAATTCTCAACAGAGGATTCCCAAGTGGCTGAGAAGCACCTAAGAAAATTTACACCCAAATAAAAAATGGAAGGTGGTGAACCCTCTGATTGATTTAGGGAAAAGTTGGAGGACACTCGGAAGAAGTCAACCCTTTAGCAGTACAAGCAGTCTCAATTAACCTGGACCCCTGAGATCTCTTAAACAGTGGATCACCAACCAGGCATCACACACCAGCTGAGAAGAGGCCTCCAACACTTGTATAGCAGAGGACTCCTGGGTCTCGGATCATTTACAGAAGATACAGCTAACCTTCGGGAGACTGGAGGCCACAGGAAGCTTAGGTGTCCTGTGGGCTGGGTAGGTTGGGGACATCCTTGTGGAGTTAGTTGGGAGCCAAACCAGGGGAACTAGGTGGACCTGTGGCATTTGGAATCCTCAGGGGTTGGACCTAAGCAAAATAAAATATGTAGTGTATGAATGAATGAATGAATGAATGAATGAATGAATGAAGTAATTAATTAAAAAGGAGAACTATACAACATCCTTGATCATCACAAATGGGAAAAGAAAACTACACTAAGATACCAAAGCTTGGACTAAAGAGAAGGACATCCTCCAGTGACTGGCCCACGTAGGGACCCATCCCATATGCATCCACCATACCCAATCACTATTCCTTATTCCAGGAAGAGCTTGCTGAGAGAAGCCACAAATGGTTGACTCTTGATAGGCTCTGCTGGAGCCCTACTGATATAAATATAAAATTTGTACTGAATAAGGGAACTAGAATAGAGAAGTTATAGAAAAGATTGAAGGACAAGAAAGGGTTGGCAACCCCATAAGAAGAACAATAATATCGACCAAAAAGATCCCACCAGAGCTCACAGGGACAGAACCAACAATCCATCAGCACATTTGGAAGGACCCAGGAATCCTGCCACACAGGTAGCAGAGGATGGTTTTGCCAACCTCAATAAGAGGAAAAGACCTTGTTCCTGTAAAGACTGGATTCCCCAAAGTAGGGTGGGTGGGAATGGGAGCATCCTCATAGAAACTGGGGCATAGAGAAGAGATATGGGGGAGGGGGCAAGGTGATAACTTTTGAAATCTAAAATCCTTAAATGTACAAGAAAAATAAAATTTAAATAAACATAAAAATAGCAAAAAAGCATGTGTTGATGAGGATTTGAACTAGTTCAGGCTTAAGAGCAGCAGGAAGATGGGGATGTTGAGCTGCTAAAAATGGAGAAAAGCTTTACCAATCCTTGTATTAATCTACCAAGTTATATTCACGTCAAGGCAATGAAGAGGAAGCCAGTCATCCTGGAGCTCCATAATTGTGTGCTGGTCTACACTTTGTCTGCTCTACTGTACTCTTGGCCTTACAATCAATGTTTTCAACACTTAATCTCGCTGCATCAATGGTGATATTTAGTCTTCGACTGCTTTTCTATCACAATTCCATGTATAGATTTTAGTGCAGTGGTGCCTCTGCTTTATTCATGCCTGTATGGCTGTAAGGAAGCTGTGCGAGTTTTGTGGCTTATTCTTGGTGACATGATCAGCACAATAGATGTTTGGGACATGATCCTCCGGTTGCATAGTCCTTCGCTATATAGGCTTTAAATCTCTACCAACACACTCACACACACACACACACACACACACACACACACACCCCACACAAACACACACACACACACACAAACAGACACATGCAAACACAACCACAAATCCACATGTATGTTAGCCTGTAGGCATGTAAGCACTCGCACTTAGTTTCATGCCTTCTGTAGCAAAAATGCACATAATATATGTAAGAATGTTCTCATGTGCATGTGCACTTCACCAGTACTGTGGGGAACTAGGAAAAAAATGCATGTGCACTTTCAGCAGACACTGAACAAATTTTGGGTACTAGAACCAAAGAAACTAAGAAAACATCCCAAGACAGAATAAAGGAGCAATGAGCACAACTCTACATCATTTGAAAAGGGAAATAAGTTAATAATTTAATATAACATTGCCCACCATTGTGGGGAAGCAGGAAGTCTGAACTCATGCACATGATGTGGATTCCTCTGCTCACTGGCTTCCTAAATCATGACACAGTCACTCTGTATGAAGGAGGGAGTTGACTAGGGAATGAAGATGAATGACTTTGGAGCAAAACCACTGGTAAGAGTAGAAAAGTCTAGAAGAAGAGATGGGATAGAACGGAGTGAGGGAGATGAGGAAGTAGAGAAGTGATGGATGCCACACACCACAGGGTGGGGACAGAAAAAGGGTGGTGATGGTTGCTCAAGTTTCATTCAGTTGCTGTGATAAGGACCAGGACTTAATGCTACTAAGGAAAGAGAATGTTTTCTTGCAGGTGACAGATCACAGTCCAACACTGGAGAGAATCAGATCAAGGACTCAAGCAGGAATTGAAAGAAGAAGCAATGGAGGATGAATCCCCTCTGAAAGAGTGCTAGGGGGCCAGCTTCCATCTGGTAAGCCGTTGGATTTTCCTAAGTCATCTATTCACAAAGGGCTGAAAAGCTACTGGCTTAAGCCATCAAATGAACTTGGTGGTGGAAACTCTTTCTGGGAAAGACAACTCCTATATTGGCACACTGACATTGTAGGGTCTGCTGGCTGTCAGAGTCATGTATGTGTTCTCATTTGACACAGAACTCATACAAGGTCATGTAAGTACAAGGAAACATGCCTAGGGTATGTTTATGGTATATTGGGAAAATTAGGGCAGAATTTATGAGTATGCCGATTCAGTTCAATAGTAGAGACTCAGCTTGCAAAACTGAGGTGCTGTCTATTTTGAGATATCTCTGGGAATAGTGGAGTGGGAAACAGATGTGTACCTGGTTGAATTTGTGCACCTAGGAAATGGGTGTGGACATGGGGGCCTTTAAGGCAACAAGTACTGTTGAAGAAGTGACAGGTATGGGACTTCCCTTTTCAAAATGACCTAAGAACACAGAACCATGGTAACTAGGCAACCCATTGGTTAGAGCAAGGTCTGCAGGCTGACTTGGTAGAGACAGTAGAGAGGGCAGGATGTTCTCTTGTTATCTTCGGACTACTCGAGGCTCAGGCCTCAAGAAAGACAACAGGCGGGGCCATGATGGTGTCTGGAGGCACAGGCTTCAGTCTTGCCGTCAGTGCCTATGGCCATTTACTCAAAGGGGAAATAATTTGACCAAAGCCAGCCAAGGAACGACCCACACAAAACTGGTAACCACTCTGTTTTCTCTTGGTGGTCACAATAGAAATAATTCAGGGAAACTTGAAATGAGGAGAACCAATCAGATTTTGCACGTTTGTGCCATCTTAACACTTCCACTTTGATCTCTTTTCAGGATGAGAAGGTTTCTGCTCAAAGGAACCTGATGGAGCCCAGGACTGAGTCATGCATCAGGGCACAGACTGTGGTTGAACAGATGAACATGCTGGTGCCTTCTCTGAAGGAAGGGGACCCCTTGGTTGTCCTAGCTTTTCTGTCTACATATGTGTCTCTGCCACACCCCTTCAGGTATTGGACCTGCTGATTGTGAGGTGAGTGCCCATGTCTAAGCCCATAGTTCTCAAAGTTTTCTGTTGGTTTCAGGAAATTCCCTCCCTTCCTCAGTCACTTTCAGTCTCTCTCTCTCTCTCTCTCTCTCTCTCTCTCTCTCTCTCTCTCTCTCTGTCACACTCTCCCTCAGTCCCTCCCTCTCCTTTCTTGTTATCTGTCTCTCTGTCTTCCATGATCCCTGTTTCTTTTTCTGTCTGCCTTTGTTTCTTTCTCTGTCACTATCTCTCCCTCTCTTTCTCTCATTCTCTCTGTCATTCTTCGTGTGTTGTGTGTGTGCATGTGTTTCTTGCTGATACATCTCAGAGCTCCTGTTTGTCTAGGAATTTCACTCATTTCCTCAGTGTCTCTCTGTGTCTTTCTTTTTGTCTCTCTCTGTATGTCTCTCACTGTATCTCTATCTCTGTCTCCCTCTGTCTCTCTTTCTGTTTCTGTCTCTGTTTTCTCTCTCACAAATTTGCTCTCTTTCTCTCCTGCTCTCAGTCTCTCCATCTGTCTATCTGTCTCTCTCTGTCTATCTCTCCTTCTGTGTGTGGGTATGTTTTTGTGTTTCTGTATGTATGTCTGTGTGTTTGCTTATGTGAGTTTGTTGTATGTCTTGCTCACATTCTCCCTTTGTCTTTTTCTTTCTCTGTCCTTCTCATCTCCCAATCTTTTCTTTAACCCTCTCCCTTTCCTTTCCCTCTCCCTGTTATCTCAGGCTCTGTCCCTGTCTCTACCTCAGTTTCTGTCTCCATCTCAATCTTTGACTGTCTCCATATCTTTATTGTCTACATAGTTCTCAGACCCCATTAGCATGCATTAAGCAATTCATTCTCCTAAGCATGGTTCAAGCAGTTGGGCTGTCCAGATCTGGGACACTAAATTGGGTGTACCTAACAAATCATTTTATCTTTCATCAAAGATTCCTAAGGCCTTTGTGAATACAATTCCCTCCTATATAAAGGAGGTTCTAGAAACCCAGGACAGATGTGTCCAAAGTAGAGGCCCATGAGGCATAATCCAGGAAAGCATGTGACCAAGGAGATTTCTTGATAGCGATGCCTGTGTTCAACATTTGCACAGATACATTGAAAGAAATATTGTGTACAGGTGAAGTACTAAATCTGAGAGAAGACAGGACTGCCTGTATTAGGTGAGGGGCATGGGACTTTAGAGCTGACAAACTCTCTGGTGTTCTCTAGGTACGCATACTTCAGCCCTCATTCTAAAGAGGATGAACAAGTAAAAAGCACCCTCTGTAGATTCATGGAAACATGGATGGACAAGAACACTGAGGACTTTTGTGACCTGTCAGACCTGTTGCCTCTGAAATACCTGAAGGGCTACTTGAGTGTGTACATGCCCCACTGTCATCTTAGTGTCCATGTCAAGAGGCTACTGACACAGTTGGAGGAAGAACATGTCAAGGATTCCCCGGCCAAAGATGAAGAAGACTCAGATCTGGGGAGACACACATCCTCAGAACCACAGATTGAATGGGTTTAAACCAACAAGGAAAAGAGACAATCTGGAGCCTGAAACAACTTGTGCACCAGAGCTGGAGGGCAAAAAACCCTCTAGAAGTTTCTATGACACAAGAGACTTTGTAGCCAGATGTGTCAGCAGCTGCCCAAACAGCACACATGATAGCAGCTGTGGAACCTGTGTCTCAGTCTGTCTGTAGATGCAATGTATCTGTCTGTCATCTCCTGCTTGTTACAGTGGGCCTACCTATTTAGAGAATGGCCCTGTCAGCTGTGGTCATCAATTGGTGTCCATCTTATATCTGATCTGCGGCCCCTTTGCCTCATGATCAGCTGCTGATTTCAATCCAGCAGCAGTTCCAACCCCACAAGCCAGCCTTCCCCTCCCCTGAGAAAGAGCCCTTTTACTCCTTCTGATATTTCAATATTGTGTTTATTTTAAGTATTAGTTTAATAAATTGTTAGTATTTGTTTACCTTGTCTGAAATGCTATCCAATAATGAGACAAAATATCTGCAAATTATGAATATTCTCTTTGATATATTATTTTAAGGTTATTCAAAGTTGCTTAAGGAACAAAAATAATTTGAAGAAACAAGTGTTTAAAACAATTAAGTGACATGTTTAAGTTATAAATTTAAACTTAAATTTACTGAAGTAGACTTTTTTCTCAAGAAGTAATACACATTACTAGTAAATTGCATGTAATAAAGTTCAACGTTAGCTTTCAATAAACTTTATCGAAACTTGTGGGGTGGTACCATTTTCCTCCATTGGAAACAGTACAAGTCACATAGAAATGGATACATTTTACACCCAGATATCCCCAAGGTTTCATGAATGGGGAATCATAGAACCGCAGCTCATTACTACGGCACATGAAGAATGTCTTAATTTCTTTCAAAGATAAGTGGCTAGGTTTCCAAGTTACACAAACAACTAAACTGATTTTGCACCACCCATGATGTGTAAATAGCCCAAAGAATTAAAATCAGAAAGTCAAACAGCACAAATCACCTGCAGTAGATGAAGGGATTAATTGTACTATGTGCCTTGCTACAGCATAGGCAAGGTTCTAAGTTACTGTGCTAAGCCAAGAAGTCAAAGACAATTCTAGAATTAGGCAAAAATATCGGCAATGAATAGATCTATGGAGGCAGAGAGATGAGAGTTGACTTCCCATGATGTTTTGGAATGAGAAAATGTTTTCAATGGTAGAAGTTGCTCTTCAAATGTAGAAAACATTTTCTAAAAGTGAAAAATGCATTTTGATTGTATGTACCCCTCGCAACCTCCCATCTATTCATCCCATGACTTTACCACCAGACTCCATTCTGGTATTAATTAATTAAATAAAATTTTACTTATGAAAATTTATTTATGATAGCAATTAATGATGTAATATTCCAATTTTATTTACCCTCTGCATCCAAGTAGTGCATATCACGTAGGAAAAGTAATGTGGTCGCTAGCTTACTGCACCAATACAGTCACTCTACCACTGGTCCTGAAACCAAAATCAAACTTCCCTTCCCAAAGAGAGCAACTGCTATCAGCAACTCAGCAAGGGTGAGGATGTCAGAAACCCCTTCTCCATGGGAAAGAAGAAGCATAAACTACCTCAGGACCAAAACAGAAGAATATATATATATATATGTACATATATATATATATATATATATATATATATGCATATACATATATATATGCACAAAGGACAATAAGAGTTAAAAGAGAAAGATGTATCAGTGTATAAATAATAATGAAATATAAAAAGTAATTTTAAAAAGTCCTGATAGGACATTATGAAACCAGAAGCATCCACTGTAGATTTAAATGGGTTCATTTACTGTTGGCCAATTTGCTGATTAACATGAGGACTGTACCTAAGAGGAGTTTGTTTCCTTAGAGACTCCCTTAGAAAAAAACCTAAATTTTCAATTGCAATGTGTTATCAAGTGGAGATATCCCGGGGTTAAGAATGGGTGCATAAGGCCACTCCTCTAATTTAGGACTGAGTGTTCCAAGGTGTCTCACTCTACATAATGTCTGTTTATGGGCCTCAGCATGTCTTGTGATCTGCTTGAGAAGGACTCTGCTCTGATGCTAAGTGAGCAAGGCACTGTTCTATGATCATAAGAGATAATTAGAAATCACTTTTTCAATCTTTCTTTTGTCGAGAATCCCATTTACATTATCCCCAGGTCACTCACCTATCCAGTCTCAGGTTCTTGGTCAGCCAAGCAGTGTCAGGTGTGGTGTCCATGTCAGTGAATGAATCCTAAGTCAAGGCAGATATCTGTCGGTTATTCCCACAATATTTGTGTCCCAGTACTACAAGCATATCTAGTGACATTATACTCAAAGGTTTTGTACTATGGTTAGAGTATATGGGTTTTTTTCCCTAGATAAAACTGCAGACATTTCTAGGAAAGAGTAAATGCTTGAAAGCCATGGAATACCTGCTTTGGATTTCTCACATCTCAGACAGCACTTTCCCCTCCTGGAGCATCCGCTGTCTCAGTGTAAGCTACTGTGATGAGCACAGTCAAACTCTCCATGTTTTGCCTCATCCTGTGGACATGCCCAAAGGCTGGGAGCACATGGATCAACAATACAGACCTAAACAGAATTCTCAACAGATACTCTCACTTAAAGAAATGCACTATGAGAAATGTTCATCATCCCTATTCATCAGGGAAGAGCAAATAAAATGATTGTGAGATCCATCTTACATGAGAAGAGCTAAAACAATAAAGAAAGTCAAAGTTGATGCTAAGAGGGAGGGGAACACTTTTCTAATGTTGCTGGAAGTAGAAACTTGTACAATAACTTTGGAAGTCAACATTTTCGGTTTTGAGAAAAAAATGCTTAAGACAAGTTCACTTGCTAAATTATTTTCATACAGTATTAATTGTTAATGGCTAGAAACAACCTAAAATCCTTCAACTAAAGAGCAGATAAAGATATATTTTTCACGTAGACAGTGGAGTGCGCTCCAGCTGTTAAACTCGTCGTCTTGCTCCATCCTGGCAAAGGAAAGGACCAAGAAAACAAACATGAACTGACGTACATGTGGAAGCTATGTTAAAGTACAGAGCAGGTGTGCTACAGTCCACAACCCAGAGGAGCTAAGGAATAAGAGGAACGAAGATGATGATGGATGCACCTCACTGTGAAGAAGACCACAATAGATATCTGTCTTCCAGTGGACAGATTAGGATATCAGCCCAGCCACAAAACATTTCACCTATATTTTGTACAGCCTGAAAGATAAAGTTGCACAGAAATTGAGAAAGTGTCTAATGAATGCCTTGATAGGTTTGGACCTAAGCCATGAGTGTGTTTCGACCCGTAACAATTCTGGGAGTACAAAGAACCACACGTTGGACTACCCAGAGTCACAGATGAACTTTGAGATCAGATAGAAATAAATGAATTGAAAAAAACGCCAAGAAAAAGATTTCTAATAATATTCTGCTATACTCCGAGATTGGTCCTACCCTCTATTGTCATCAGAAAAGCTTCACTTAGTAAATGATGAAAACCAATGCAAAGGTTATGTAGAGGTGGGCTGCAAGAATTTTTGTAGGAGTTGGGGTTAAAGGAAAACAGAAGAAAAAAATGCAGCCAAATTGAGCCCATACAGTACTGGAAATGACCAGTCCACCAGAGAGCCTGCATGGGGAGGGACCTAGAAGCCTACATTTGATGGCCCTAGGCCCTCAGCACCTTGCAACTCTAGTGTAGGTTCATCTTCATGCGAAGCTTTAACAGTGGTAGCAGGGTCTCTCTCTGCTGCTCTTGCCTATGCCTGGGGGCCTTTCCCCTCACTGGGTTCCATGCTCTAGCCTTAAATGAAGAAGAAGTACCCTGGCTTAATGAAAATTGAGAAGCCATGGTTTCCAAATATACATGGGAAGCCTGCCCTATTCTGAAAAGGAAGGAAGGAGGAACAGCTAGAAATGATGCAAATAGTGCTACTGGAGAGAGAAAGAGACTGAGAGAAGTCAGAGAGGGCAGGATGGATACATGGAGAGAAGCAGGAAGGGAGAGAAGGAAGTAGGTAGGGAGGGACAGAATGAGGGATGGAGGGAGTGACAGAGAGAGAGTGAAAGAGAGACAGAGACAGACAGAAATACAGAGAGACAGAGTAAGATGTAGAAAGACACAAAGAGAGACACACAACAACAGGCAGATTCACACAGAAACAGAGAGGGAGAATAGAATAAACATTCAACAACAAAAAGTAAAGGGTTGTGTCTATGAATGTTATTTAAATATTCTTTAAGACGTTTCCCTCCCCTCTTTAGGGTTGGTCAGTTTCTAAACAGGCTACATTGGTGACTGGGCTTTTGCTTTGGCATAAACTTTTCCTGATCCAACAGACATAAAGGCTCAAACCTAAACATAGTAAAAGCACCTATGAAATGTGTACCCACTGAAGAACAGAAGGTGGTGAGCCCTCCTGTTGAATTATGGAAATGGTGGAGGATAAAGAGAAAATCAACCCTGGAGTAGGACCAGCGGTCTCAACCTGGAACCCCTGAGATTCCTAACACAGGGGATGACCAAAAAGGCAACACTAACCTGCTGAGATGAGGCCTCCAACACTTGTATAGCAGAGGACTCCCCCGACAGGGTTCATTTCTAGAAAATATAGCTAACCCTCAGGAAACTGGAAGCCCCAAGAAGTTTAGGGGTCCTTTGGACTGGATGGGATGCACGCATCCATGGGGAGTCACATGGCATGAAGCTTGGAAACCAGATGGAGAGATGCCATGTGGTACACTCAGGGTTTGGACGTACGTAGAATAAAGTATGGAGTGTATATATTAATGAATGAGCGCACAAAGGCATGAATGAATAAATGAATGAATGAATGAGATAATTAATTAATTAGAAAAAGAGAACTGTACCCTTACAGTCTCTTCAAGTCTAAGAGAAGACCCTTAGTCTTCAAGTAATTGGAATAGAAAACTACCATGAGATACCAGCTTACACATCACTGTCAGAATGGCTAAGATCAAAAACTCAGGTGATAGCAGAAGCTGGCAAGGATATGGAAAAAGAAGAATACTCCTCCACTGTTGGTGATACCAAAAGCTGGTACAACCATTCTGGAAATTATTCTGGAACTATCAAAAAGATTTAAAGTATCATCTGAGGACACAGCCTTATCATTCCTGGGCATACAACCAAAAAATTCACCAACATATAACAAGACACATGCTACATTATGTTCATATCAGCCTTGTTTATAATAACTGTAACCTGGAAAGACCTAGATGTCCATAAACAGAAGAGTGGATACACTCAATAGGCTATGTCTACACACAGGAGTACTTGTGAACTATTAAAAACAAATGACAACATGAAATTGTAGGAAAATGGAAAGAATTAGAAAATACCAACCTGAGTGTGGTAACTCAGTCACAAAAGAACACACATGGTATCCACTCCTTGAAAATAATATTTTAGCCAAAAATCCTGGAATACCTAAGAAAAACTTCAAACATCATATGAAGCTCAACAAGAAGGAAGAATGCTTCATTCTTTTTAGAAGGGAGAACAAAGTACTCAGGAGAGGAAATACAGAACCAAAGAGTGGAGCTTGAACTGAACAGAAGGACATCCTCCAATGACTGCCCCACCTGGGGATCCATCCCATATGATTGCACCAAACCCAATCACTATTTCTGATTCCAAGAAGTGTTGACAATACCCAGAAATGAGTGACACTAGAGAGGCTCTGCTGGAGTCCTGCTGCTATAAATGCAACCTTTGTCCTGAATAAGGAGACAAGAAGTTTGAAGTTAAAGAAAGGGCTGAAGGAGCCCAAGGGGTTTGTAACCACACAAGAAGAACAATAATGTCGACCAAAGATGTCCCACTAGAGCTCCCAAGGACCACACCAACAATGAATCACTTCACATGGAAGGACCTAGGAATCCCACCACACAGGTAGCAGGGGATGTCATTGTCCAACCTCAATAAGAGGAAAAGACCTTGGTCCTGTGAAGACTCCATTCCCCAATGTAAGATAGTGCCAGGGTATTGTGGGTAGAATGGGTGGGTGGGAGCTGGAGCATCCTCATAGAAGCTGGGTCATGGGGAGGGACATGGGGGACGGGGTAAGGCGATAACTTTCGAAATCTAAAAACATAAAATATACAAGAAAAATAAAATTTATAAAAACAGAAAAAAAGCATAGCAAAAAAGTCCTGTGCTGATCAGGACTAGAACTAGTTCAGGCTTAAGAGCAGCAGGAAGATGGCGATTTTAAGGACCTAAGAGTGGAGAAAAGCTTTACCAGTCCTTGTGTTAATCTACCATGTTTTATGCAGGTCAAGAAAATGAAGAGGAAGCCAGTCATCTTGGAATTCCATAATTTGTGCTGCTCCACACTATGCTCCTCTACTGTGCTCTTTACCTTACAGTCAATCTTTTCAACTCACAATCTGGCTGTGTCCGTGGTAATATTTAGTCTTCCACTGCTTTTCTATCATAATTATATGTATAAATTTTACTGCAGTCATGCATATACCAGATTCATGCCTTTACTGCTGTAAGGAAGCTCTGGGATTTTTGTGGCTTATTCTTGGTTACCTGATCAGCGTCTGAGATTCTTGGGACATTATGCTCCTGTTGCATAATCCTTCACTATATAGGCTTTTCATATCTAACAACACATACACCCCACACATAGACACACACACACACACACACACACACACACACACACACACACAAACAGACGCATGTATACAAAACCACTAATGTACATGGAAGTTGGCATGTATGCAGGTAAGCCCTCCCATGTAGTTTCATGCCTTCCCAGGAAAAAATATACATAATATATGTGAGAATGTTCTTATGTGCAGGCCCTCCTCACATGTACTGTGAGAATCTAGCATGCACATGCATGTGCACTTGCAGGAGGACCAGAAAACTTTTGGGTACTAGAACCAAAGAAAGTAAGAAAACATCTCAAGGAAGAACATAGGAGCAATGAACACAACTCTACTTCATTTGGCAGGGAAAGAAGTTAATAATTTAATATTACATTGCCCACCATTGTGCAGTAGCAGGGAAGTCTGAGCTCATGCACATGATGTGGATTCCTCTGCTGACTGGCTTGCTAAATCATGACACAGACACTCTGATTTAAGGAGGGAGATGACAAGGGAATGAAGAGTGAATGACTTTGGAGCAAAATCACTGGTAAGAGTAGAAAAAATCTAGAGGAAGAGGTGGGATAGAAGGGAGTGAGGAGATGAGGGAGTAGAGAAGTGATGGCTGCCACATACCACAGGGTGGGGACAGAGAAGTGTGGTGATGGTTGCTCAAGTTTCACTCAGTTGCTGTGATAAGCACCAGGACTAAATGCTACTAAGGAAAGAGAAAGTTTTCTTGCAGGTGACAGATCAAAGTCCAACACTGAAGAGAATCAGATCAAGGACTCAAGCAGGAATTGGAAGAGGAAGCAATGGAGGATGAATCCCCTCTGAAAGAGTGCTAGGGTGCCAGCTTCCCTCTTGTAAGCCATTGGATGTTCCTAGGTCAGAGGATCACAAAGGGTTGTAAAGCTTCTGGCTTAAGCCATAAAATGATCTTGGTGGTGGACTGTCTCTGGGAAAGACAATTCCTATGCAGGCACACTGATACTGTGGGGCTGCTGGCTGTCACACATGTATGGGATCTCATTCCACACAGAATGCCTACAAGGTCAGGTAAATGGGAGGAAACATGCGTAGGGTATGTTTATGGTAGATTGGGAAGATTAGGGCAGAAATTATGAGTCTGCTGATTCAGTTCAACAGTAGAGACACAGCTTGCAAAACTGAGGTGCTGCTTATTTGGAGATATCTCTGGGAATAGTGGAGTGGGAAACAGATGTGTACCTGTGTGAATTTGTGCACCTAGGAAATGGGTGTGGACATGGGGGCTTTTAAGGCAACAAGTACTGTTGAAGAAGTGACAGTAATGGAACCTCCCTTTTGAAAATTACCTAAGAACACAGAACCTCGGTAACCTGGCAACCCATTGGTTAGAGCAAGGTCTGCAGGCTCACTTGGTAGAGACTGTAGAGAGGGCAGGATGTTCTCTTGCTGTCTTCGGACTACTCGAGGCTCAGGCCTCAAGAAAGACAACAGGAGGGACCATGATGGTGTCTGGAGTCACAGGCTTCAGTCTTGCCGCCAGTGCCTATGGCCATTTTCCCAAAGGGGAAATAATTTGACCAAAGCCAACCAAGGAATGACCCACACAAAACTGGTAACCACTCTGTTTTCTCTTGGTGGTCACAATAGAAATAATTCAGGGAAACTTGAAATGAGGAGAACCAATCAGATTTTGCACGTTTGTGCCATCTTAACACCTCCACTTTGATCTCTTTTCAGGATGAGAAGGTTTCTGCTCAAAGGAACCTGATGGAGACCAGGACTGAGTCATGCATCAGGGCACAGACTGTGGTTGAGCAGATGAGCACGCTGGTGCCTTCTCTGAACGAAGGGGACCCATTGGTTGTCCTAGCTTTTCTATGTACATATAGAAGTTGTACGACACCCCTTCAGGTATTGGACCTGCTGTTTGTGAGGTGAGTGCCCATGTCCAAGACCATATTTTTAAAGATTTCTTTTGGTTTCAGGAATTTCCCTCCCTTCCTCTGTCTCTGTCTATCTGTCTCTCTGTCTCTCTGTCTTGTCTGCTGTCTCTCTGTCTGTTTCTCTCTCTCTCTCTCTCTCTCTCTCTCTCTCTCTCTCTCTCTCTCTCTCTCTCCCTCTCTCTCTCTCCCTGTATGTATGTGTCTGTCTCTCTCTGTCTCTGTTTCTCTCTCTCTCTGTGTGAGTGTGTGTGTGTGTGTGTTTGTCTGTGTCTCTGTCTCTGTCTCTGTCTGTGTGTCTGTGTGTTGCTGATAGTTCTCAGAGCTTCTTGTTGGTTTCCAGAAAATCCCTCCCTCGGTCTCCTTCAGTGAGTCTCTTTCTATCTCACACAAACTATGTCTGTTAATTGTCCATTTCTGTCGCTCTCTGTGTCTTTTTCTCTACTTTATTCTCTCTTTCTCAATTTCTCTCTTCCTTTTTCTCACTCTCTGTCTCTCTTTGTGTTTGTTTGTGTGTATGTATGTGTGTGTGTTTGTTGCTGTTTGTGTTTGTTTTGCTGTTTGTGTTTGTGTACATGTTTCTGTATTCGTGTATGTGAATCTTGCTAACAGTTTTCTGAGCTTCCTATTGTTTTCAGAAATATCCCTCCCTCATTCTCTCTCAGTGTCTCTCACTCTTTCTATCTCTCCTACTAAATATCTGTTAATGGTCTAACTCTGTCTCTCTCTGTCATCGTCTCTCTTTGATTCTTTCTTTCTCACTTTCTCTCTCTCCCTTTTTCTCACTCTCTCTGTCTCTCTTTGTGTGCTGTGTGATTGATTGTTTGTGTTTGTGTGCATGTTTGTGGATTTGGGTATGTGTATCTTGCTAATAGTTTTCAGAGCTTCCTGTTGATTTTAGGAAGTTTCCTCCCTTCTTCAGTCACTTTCAGTCTCTCTGTCTCTCTGTCTCTCTGTCTCTCTCTCTGTCTCTCTCTGTCTCTCTCTCTCTCTCTCTCTCTCTCTCTGTCACTCTCTCTCTAGCTCCCTCTCTCCCTTTTTTGTTATCTGTCTCTCTGTCTCCCACGATCCCTGTTTCTTTTTCTGTCTGCCTTTGTTTCTTTCTCTCTCACTATCTCTCCCTCTCTTTCTCTCATTCTCTCTGTCATTCTTGGTGTGTTGTGTTTGTGAGTGTGTTTCTTGCTGACACTTCTCAGAGCTCCTGTTTGTCCAGAAATTTCGCTCTTTTCCTCAGTGTCTCTCTGTGTTTCTTTCTTTTTGTCTCTCTCTCTCTCTGTGTGTCACTCACTGTATCTCTATCTCTGTCTCACTCTGTCTCTGTCTCTGTTTCTGTCTCTGTTTTCTCTCTCACAGTTTTTCTCTCTTTCTCTCCTGCTCTCAGTCTCTGTCTGTCTCTGTCTGTCTCTGTCTACCTTCTCTGTGTTGGTATCTTTGTGTGTTTCTGTGTGTGTGTGTGTGTGTGTGTGTGTGTGTGTGTGTGTGTGTGTTAGTTTGTTGTACGTCTTGATCACATTCTCCCTTTGTCTTTTTCTCTCCCTCTCCTTCTCATCTCCCAATCTTTTCTTTCACCCTCTCCCTTTCCTTTCGCTCTCCCTGTCATCTCAAGCTCTATCCCTGTCTCTACCTCAGTTTCTGTCTCCATCTCAATCTTTGACTGTCTCCATATCTTTATTGTCTACATAGTTCTCAGACCCCATTAGCATGCATTAAGCAATTCCTTCTCCCAAGCATGGTTCAAGCAGTTGGGCTGTCCAGATCTGGGACACTAAAGTGGATGCACCTAACCCCTCTACCTTGACAAATCATATTATCTTTCACACAAGATTTCTAAGGCCTTTGTGAATACAATGCCCTCCTATATAAAGGAGGTTCTAGAAACTTTAGAGTACCCAGGAGAGATGTGTCCAAAGTAGAGGCCCATGAGGCATAATCCAGGAAAGCATGTGACCAAGGAGATGTCTTCATACAGATTCTTGTGTTTAACATTTGCACAGATGCATTGAAAGCACCTATTGTGTACAGGTGAAGTACTAATTCTGAGAGCAGACAGGACTGCCTGTATTAGGTGAGGGGCATGGGACTTTAGAGCTGATATTCTCTCTGGTCTTTTCTAGGTATGCATACTTCAGCCCTTATTCTAAAGAGGATGAACAAGTAAAGAGCACCCTCTGTAGCTTCTTGGAAATATGGATGGACAAGAACCCTGAGGACTTTTGTGACCCATCAGACCTGTTTCCTCTGAAATACCTGAAGGGCTACTTGACTGTGTACATGCCCCACTGTGATCTTAGTGTCCGTGCCAAGAGGCTGCTGACACAGTTGGAGGAAGAACATGCCAAGGATTCCCAGGCCAAAGATTAGGAAGACTCAGATCTGGGGAGACACACATCCTCAGAACCACAGATTGAATGGGTTTAAACCAACAGGGAAAAGAGACAATCTGGAGTCTGAAACAACTTGTGCACCAGAGCTGGAGGGCAGAGAACCCTCTAGAAGTTTCTGTGACACAAGAGACTTTGTAACCAGATGTGTCAGCAGCTGCCCAGACAGCACACATGATAGCAGCTGTGGAACCTGTGTCTTTGTCTGTAGATGCAATGTATCTTTCAGTCATTTCCTGCTTGTTACAGTGGGCCTATTTAGAAAATGGCCCTGTCACTTGTGGTCATCAATTGGTGTCCATCATATATCTGATCTGCAGCCCCTTTGCCTCATGATCTGCTGCTGATTTCAATCCAGCAGCAGTTCCAACCCTACAAGCCAGCCTTCCCCTCCCCTGAGAAAGAGCCCTTTTATTCCTTTTGATATTTCAATATTGTGTTTATTTTAAGTATTAGTTTAATAAATAGTATTTGTTTACCTTGTCTGAAATGCTATCTAATAATGAGACAAATATCTGCAAATTATGAATATCCTCTTTGATATATTATTTTAAGGTTATTCAAAGTTGCTTAAGGAACAAAAATAATTTGAAAGAAAACATAAGTGTTTAAAACAATTAAGTGGCATGCTTAAGTTATAAATTTAATCTTAAATTTACGGAAATAGACTTTTTTCTCAAGAAGTAATATACATCACTACTAAATCACATGCAATAAAGTTCAACTTTACCTTTCAGTAACATTTATCGAAACTTGTGGGGTGGTACCACTTTCCTCCAGTGGAAACAGTACAAGTCACATAGAAATGGCTACATTTTACAACCATATATTTCAACGTTTCTGGAGGATGGGGAATCATAGAACCACAGCTCCTTACTAGGGCACTTGTAGAAGGCCTTAATTTCTTTAAATGATATGTGGCCATTTGACTTTGCACCAATCATGATCTGTAAATAGCTCAAAGAATTAAAGTCAGGAAGCCAAACTGCACAAATGACCTGCAGTAGAGGAAGGGTTTATTTGTACTATGTGCCTTGCTACAGCCTAGGCAAGGTTTGAAGTTACTGTCCTAAGCTAAGAAGTCAAAGACAATTCTAGAATTAGGCAAGAATATCTGCAATGAATAGATCTATGTTTTCAGAGAAATGAAAGTTGACATCCCATGATATTTTGGAATGAGAAAATGTTTTGAAATGGGTAGGAAATGGTCTTCAAATGTAGAAAACATTATCTAAAAGTGCATAATGCATTTCGATTGTATCTACCCCTCAACACCTCCCATCTACTCATGCCATGACTTTCCCACCAGATTCCATTATGGTATAATTTAATTAATCAAATAAACATTTATTTATTTATGAGAGTAATTGATGATTTAATATTCCAATTTTTATTCAACCTCTACATCCAATTGATGTGGATCATGTAGGAATAGGAATGTGGTCGCTGCCTTATTGTACGAATATGTTCAGTGTAACACTGGTGATTTCCTCAAACCAAAATCATCCTCCCTCCCCCAAAGGGAGCAACTGCAGTCAGCAACTCAGGAAGGGCGAGGATGTCAGAAACCCCTTCTCCATGGCAAAGAAGAGGCATAAAATCCCTCACGACCAAAACAGAATCCATGTATCTATATATATGTATATATATATATATATATATATATATATATATATATGCACAAAGGACAATCAGAGTAAAAAGAGAAAAAATATCAGTATATAAATAATAATGAAATAAAAATAGTAATTTACAAAAAGTCCTGATAGGACATTATGAAACCAGGGGACTCCTCCGTAGATTAAAATGGGTTCATTTTCTCTTGGCCATTTGCTGATGAACATGAGGGCTGCACCTAAGAGGAGTTTGTTTCCTTAGAGACTCCCTTAGAATAAACGAATCTTTCAATTGCAAGGTGTTATCAAGTGAAGATACTCCGGGGTTGTGAATGGCTGCATGACCACTTCTGCAATTTAGGACTGAATGTTCCAAGGTGTCTCACTCTACATAATGTCTGCTTATGGGCCACACTATGTCTTGTTATCTGCTTCAGAAGGATGCCGATCTGATGCTGACTGTGCAAGGCACTCTTCTATGAATATAACTAATCATTAGAAATCACATTGGACTCTTTCTTTTGTAGGTAAGTACTATTGACATTATCCCCAGGTCACTCAACTATCCAGTCTCAGGTTCTTGGTCAGCCAAGCAGGGTCACGTGTGATATCCATGTCAGTGAGTGAATCCTAAGTCAAGGCAGATATCTGTTGGTTACTCCCACAATATTTGTGTCACAGTAGTACATGCATACCCTGTGACCTGACACCATTATAGTCAAAGGTTTTGTAATATGGTTAGAGTTCATGGTTTTGTTTTAAGGAAAAAAATACAGATATTTCTAGAAAAGAGTAAATGCTTGAAAGCCAAGGAATCCCAGCTTTGGATTCCTCACATCTCAGACAGCGCTTTCCACTCCTGGAACATCCGCTGTCTCAGTGAAGCTACTGTGATGAGCACAGTCAAACACTCTATGTACTGCCTCTCCAGTGGACATGGCCAAAGGCTGGGGGCACATGGATCAAACATACAGATCTAAACAGAATTCTCAACAGAATACTCTCAATTAAAGAAATGTACTACGAGAAATGTTCAACATCTCTATTCAACAGTGATAAGGATATAAAATGATTTTGAGATTTCATCTTACATCCAAATAGCTTAAATGAAAGAGGAAATAAAAGTTGATGCTAACAGGGAAGGGAAAACTTTTCCAGTGTTGCTGGAGGTGTAAACTTCTACAATAATTTCAGAAGTCATCACTTTGGGTTTTGGGGAAAAAATGCATAGGACAAGTTGACCTGCAAATCTATATTTTACAGTCTTTATTGGTAATGCCTGGTTACAACCTAAAGTCTTTCAACTAAAGAATGGATAAAATATATTTTACGTTTAGACAATGAAGTATGCTACAGCTATTAAAATCATCATCATCATCATGTATCATCCTGGCAAAGGAATGCAACAAGAAAACAAAAAATAAACTGACTTACATGTGGAAACTATGTTTGAAGTAAAGAACAGGTGTGCTACAATCCACAAATCCAGACGAGCTAAGTAATAAGAGGAACAAAGATAATGATGGATGCCCCTCACTGTGAAGAAGACCACAATAGATATCTGTCTTATGTATACTGCTGTGGGGTGCAGTTAAGGGAGGGGTCTAAAGAAAGTTGAGAAATGGAAAAAGGAAG
Source organism: Rattus norvegicus (assembly GCF_021556685.1). Classification (NCBI taxonomy): domain Eukaryota; kingdom Metazoa; phylum Chordata; class Mammalia; order Rodentia; family Muridae; genus Rattus; species Rattus norvegicus. Next base: position 11,389,659 of record NC_141549.1, on the reverse strand, counting down.
AACGAATTGGGACAGTGGGAAATAGTGTTTGGATAATGAGAAAGAATTGTGTGTTGTTATCTCTGGGAAAAACTGGAAACCGAGTGCAATGGAAAGTTCTAGGAATCAATGATGGGTAATCCCAGATTAGATTTCGAGAAGTTTGGGATAATGGGTCTTCTCCTATAATCAGAAAGTCTTCCAGTGGACAGATTAGGATATCAGCCCAGCCCCAGAACATTTCAACTATATTTTGTACAACCTGTAAGATTTGCTGTAGAAAAGTGGCACAGAAATTGTGAAAATGCCTAATAAATGCCTTGATAAGTTGAGACCTAAGCCATGAGTGTGTGTCCACCCCTAACAATTCTTGGAGTGCCAAGTACCACAGGCTAGACTACCCAGAGTCACAGATGCACATAGAGATCGATAGAAACAAATGAATTGAAAACATGCCAATGAAAAGATTTCTAATCATATTCTTATATACTCAGAGATTGGTCCTACCCTCTATTGTCATCAGAAAAGCTTCACTTAGTAAATAATGAAAACCAATTCAAAGACACACAGTCAACATTAGGTAGAGATGGATTGCAAGAATTTTTGTAGGACTTGGGGTTACAGGAAAACAGAAGAAAAAATGCAGCCAAATTGAGCCCATACAGTACTGGGAATGACCAGTCCACCAGAGAGCCTGCATGGGGAGGGACCTAGAAGCCTACATTTGACGGCCCTAGGCCCTCAGCGCCTTGCAACTCTAGTGTAGATTCATCTTCATGCGAAGTCTTAACAGTGGTAGCAGGTTCTGTCTCTGCCTCTCTTGCCTGTGCATACGAGCCTCTCCCCTCACTGGGTTCCATGCTCTAGCCTTAAAAGAAGAAGAAGTGCCCTGGCTTAACGAAAATCTGGAAGCCATGGTTGCTAAATATACAGTGGAGTCCTGCCCTGTTCTGAAAAGGAAGGAAGGAAGGAGGAACTGCTAGAAATGATGCAGATAGTGCTAGTGGAGAGAGAAAGAGACTGAGAGAAATCAGAGAGGGCAGGATGGATACATGGAGAGAAGCAGGCAGGGAGAGAAGGAAGTAGTTAGGGAGGGACAGAATGTGGAAGGGAGGGAGTGACAGAGCGAGAGAGAGATACAGACAGACAGACAGACAGAAATACAGAGAGACAGAGTTAGATGTAAAGACACAAGAGAGACACATAACAACAGGCAGTTTCACACAGAAACAGGGAGAATAGAATAAACATTCAACAAGAAAAAGTAAAGGGTTGTGTCTATGAGTGATAGTTTAAGAGTCTTTAAGTTGTTTCCCTCCCCTCCTTAGGGTTGATCACTTTCAAAACAGACTACATTGGTGACTGGGCTTTTGCTTTTGCATAAACTTTTCCTGATCCACAAGACATCAGTGCTCAAACTTAAACATAGTAAAAGCACCTAAGAAAATATGTACCCGATGAAGAACAGAAGGTAGTGAGCCCTCCTGTTGAATTATGGAAATGTTGGAGGAAGCTAAGGAGAAAATCAACCCTGGAGTAGGACCAGTGGTCTCTACTTGGAACCCCTGAGATTCCTAACACAGTGGATGACCAAAAAGGCAACAATAACCAGCTGAGATGAGGCCTCCAACACTTGTATAGCAGAGCACTCCCCCGACAGGGTTCATTTCTAGAAAATATAGCTAACCCTCAGGAAACTGGAGGCCCCAGGAAGTTTAGGGGTCCTTTGGACTGGATGGGATTCTCACATCCATGGGGAGTCACTTGGCATGTAGTAGGGGAACCAGATGGACAGGTGCCATGTGGTACACTCAGGGGTTGGATGTACACAGAATAAAATATGGATTGTGTAAATTAATGAATGAGTGCACGAAGGCATGAATGAATAAATGAATGAATGAATGAAATAATTAATTAATTAATAAAAGAGAACCGTACAACACCCTTAGTCTTCAAGGAATTGCAATTGAAAACTCCCCCCAGATACCAGCTTACACATCACTGTCAGAATGGCTAAGATCAAAAACTCAGGTGATAGCAAGCAGATGCTGGCAAGGATATGGAAAAAGAGGAATACTCCTCCAATGTTGGTGAAACCAAAAGCTGGTACAACCGTTTTGGAAATTACGCTGGAACCTTCTAAAAGATTGGAAATGCTACCACCTGAGGACACAGCCTTATCATTCCTGGGCATACACCCAAAAAATTCACCAACATATAACAAGACACATGCTGCATTATATTCATATCAGCCTTGTTTATAATAAGCAGAACCTGGAAAAAAACAGATGTCCATAAACAGAAGAGTGGATACACTCAAGAGGATATGGCCACACACAGGAGTACTTCTGAACTATTAAAAATAAATGACAACATGAATTCTTAGGCAAATGGATAGAGTTAGAAAATACCAACCTGAGTTTGGTAACCCAGTCACACATGGTATCTACTGGTTGAAAATAATATTTTAGCCACAAATCGTGGAATACCTAAGAAAAAACTTCAAACATCATATGAAGCTCAATAAGAAGGAAGACCATCGTGCTCGCTTCGGCAGCACATATACTAAGAAGGAAGACCATCATGTGAATGCTTCATTCTTTTATGAAAGGAGAACAAAGTACTCACGGGAGGAAAAAGAGAACCAAAGAGGGGAGCTTGGACTGAAGAGAAAGACATCCTCCAATAACTGCCCCACCTGGGGATCCATCCCATATGAATCCACCAAACCCAATCACTATTCCTGATTCCAAGAAGTGCTTGCTGACAATACCCAGATATGGGTGTCTCCAGAGAGGCTCTGCTGGAGTCCTGCTGATATAAATGTAAACTTTGTCCTGAATAAGGAGACAAGAAGAGAGAAGTTAGAGAAAAGACTGAAGGAGCCGAAGGGGTTTGTAACCACATAAGAACAACAACAATGTTGACCAAAAATGTCCCACTAGAGCTCCCAGGGACCACACCAACACTCAGTCAGTACACATGGAAGGACCTAGGAATCCTGCCACACAGGAATCAGAGGATGGCATTGTCCAAACGCAATAAGAGGAAAAGACCTTGGTCCTGTGAAGACTCCATTTGCCAATGTTAGATAGTGCCAGGGTGTTGTGGGTGGAATGGGTGGGTGGGAGCTGGAGCATCCTCATAGAAACTGGGGCATGAGGAGGGGACATGGGGGATGGGGCAAGGCAATAACTTTAGAAATCTAAAAACATGAAATATACAAGAAAAATGAAATTTATAAAAACAGAAAAAAACATAGAAAAAAGCATGTGTTGATCAGGACTTGAACTAGTTCAGGCTTAAGAGCAGCAGGAAGATGGCGATTATAAGGACCTAAGAATGGAGAAAAGCTTTACCAGTCCTTGTGTTAATCTACCATGTTTTATGCAGGTCAAGACAATGAAGAGGAAGCCAGTCATCTTGGAACTCCACAATATGTCCTGCTCCACACTATGCTCCTCTACTGTGCTCTTTACCTTACACTCAATGTTTTCAACTCACAATCTGGCTGTGTCGGTGGTAATATTTAGTCTTCCACTGCTTTGCCATCACAATTATATGCATAAATTTTACTCCAGGGATGGATATACCAGATTCATGTCTTTGCTGCTGTAAGGAAGCTATGGGATTTTTGTGGCTTATTCTTGCTTACCTGATCAGTGACTTAGATGCTTGGGACATTATGCTCCTTTTGCATAATCCTTCACTATATAGGCTTTTCATATCTAACAACACATACACCCCACACATAGACACACACACACACACAGACACACACACACACACACAAAATACACACACACAAAACACATACGAACAGACTCATGTACACAAAACCACAAATATACATGAAAGTTAGAATGTATGCAGGTAAGCACTCCCATGTAGTTTCATTTCATGCCTTCCCAGGCAAAAATGTACATAATATATGTGAGAATGTTCTTATGTGAAGGCCCTCCTCACATGTACTGTGAGAATCTAGCATGCGCATGCATGTGCACATGCAGGAGGACCAGAAAACTTTTGGGTACTGGAACCAAAGAAACTAAGAAAACATCTCAAGGAAGAGCAAAGGAGCAATGAACACAACTCTATTTCATTTGGCAGGGAAAGAAGTTAATAATTTAATATAACACTGCCCACCATTGTGCAGTAGCAGGGAAGTCTGAGCTCATGCACATTATGTGGATTCCTCTGCTCACTGGCTTGCTAAATCACGACACAGACACTCTGATTTAAGGAGGGAGATGACAAGGGAATGAAGAGTGAATGACTTTGGAGAAAAACCACTGGTAAGAGTAGAAAAAATCTAGAGGAAGAGATGGGATAGAAGGGAGTGAGGAGATGAGGGAGTAGAGAAGTGATGGCTGCCACACACCACAGGGTGGGGACAGAGGATGGGTGGTGATGGTTGCTCAAGTTTCACTCAGTTGCTGTGACAAGCACCAGAACTAAATACTACTAAGGAAAGAGAAAGTTTTCTTGCAGATGACAGATCACAGTCCAACACTGGATAGAATCAGATCAAGGATTCAATCAGGAATTGAAAGAAGAGGCAATGGAGGATGAATCCCCTCTGAAAGAGTGCTAGGGGGCCAGCTTCCATCTGGTAAGCCATTGGATGTTCCTAGGTCAGAGGATCACAAAGGGCTGTAAAGCTTCTGGCTTAAGCCATAAAATGATCTTCATGGTACAACTGTCTGTGGGAAAGACAATTCCTATGCAGGCACACTAATATTGTGGGGCTGCTGGCTGTCACACATGTATGGGATCTCATTCCACACAGAATGCATACAAGGTCAGGTAAATGGGAGGAAACATGCCCAAGGTATGTTTATGGTAGATTGGGAAAATTAGGGCAGAAATTATGAGTCTGCTGATTCAGTTCAACAGTAGAGACTCAGCTTGCAAAACTGAGGTGCTGCCTATTTTGAGATATCTCTGGGAATAGTGGAGTGGGAAACAGATGTGTACCTGATTGAATTTGTGCACCTAGGAAATGGGTGTGGACATGGGGGCCTTTAAGGCAACAAGTACTGTTGAAGAAGTGACAGTAATGGAACCTCCCTTTTGAAAATTACCTAAGAACACAGAACCTCGGTAACCAGGCAACCCATTGGTTAGAGGAAGGCCTGCAGGCTCACTTGGTAGAGACAGTAGAGAGGGCAGAATGTTCTCTTGCTGTCTTCGGACTACTCGAGGCTCAAGCCTCAAGAAAGACAACAGGAGGGACCATGATGTTGTCTGGAGGCACAGACTTCAGTCTTGCCTTCAGTGCCTATGGCCATTTACTCAAAGGGGAAATAATTTGACCAAAGCCAACCACAGAATGACTCACACAGACCTGGTAACTACTCTGTTTTCTCTTGGTGTTCAGAATAGAAATAATTCAGGGAAACTTGAAATGAGGAGAACCAATCAGATTTTGCACATTTGTGCCAGTTCGACCCCTCCACTTTGATCTTTTTTCAGGATGAGAAGGTTTCTGCTCAAAAGAACCTGATGGAGACCAGGACTGAGTCATACATCAGGGCACAGACTGTGGTTGAGCAGATGAACACGCTGGTGCCTTCTCTGGACAAAGGGTACCCATTGGTTTTCCTAGCTTTTCTATCTACATATAAAAGTTCTGCCACACCCCTTCACATATTGGACCTGCTGTTTGTGAGGTGAGTGCCCATGTCTAAGCCCATAGTTCTTAAAGTTTTCTGTTGGTTTCAGGAAATTCCCTCCCTTCCTCTGTCTCTGTCTATCTGTCTCTCTGTCTCTCTGTCTCTCTCTCTGTCTCTGTCTTGTGTGTCTCTCTGTGTGTGTCTCTCTCTGTGTGTGTCTCTCTCTGTCTCTCTCTGTTGTGTTTCTCTCTCTCTGTCTCTCTCTCTGTGTCTCTGTCTCTCTTTCTATTCTCTCTCTCTGTCTCTCTCTGTTATCTAATCTCTCTTTGTCTCCATATGTCCTTGTCTCTGTTTTTCTCTCTCTCTTTGTTTCTTTCTCTTACTTTCTCTCTCACCTTACCTTCTCTTTCTCTAACCCTTTCAGTCTCTCTCGCTGTGTGTGTGTGTGTGTGTGTGTGTGTGTGTGTGTGCGTGTGTGTGTCTGTGTGTAGCTGATAATTCTAAGAGCTTCTTATTGGTTTACGGAAAATCCCTCCCTCAGTCTCTCTCAGTCCCTCTCACTCTCTCTATCTCACCCAAACTATGTCTGTTAATTGTCCATTTCTGTTGCTCTCTGTGTTCTTTTCTCTACTTGATTCTCTCTTTCTCACTTTCTCTCTCTCCTTTTTCTCTCTCTCTCTCTCTCTCTGTCTCTCTTTGTGTGTGCATGTGTGTGAATGATTGTTTGTTTTTGTTTGCATGTTTGTGTATTTGGGTATGTGTATCTTGCTAATAGTTCTCAGAGCTTCCTGTTGATTTCAGGAATTTTCATCGCTTCCTCAGTCACTTTAGTGTCTCTCTGTCTCTCTCTGTCTCTGTCTCTTTGTCTCTTTGTCTCTGTCTCTCTCTCTCTCTCTCTCTCTCTCTCTCTCTTTCTCTCTCTGTCACTCTTTCCCACTCTCCCTCCCCCTCTCTCTGTCTCCCACGATCCCTGTTTCTTTTTCTGTCTCCCTTTGTTTCTTTCTCTCTCACGATCTCTCCCTCTCTTTCTCTCATTCTCTCTGTCATTTTTGCTGTGTTGTGTGTGTGCCTGTATTTCTTGCTGATATTTCTCAGAGTTCTTGTTTGTCCAGGGATTTCGCTCATTTCTTCAGTGTCTCTCTGTGTCTCTTTTAGTCTCTGTGTGTGTGTCTCTCACTGTATCTCTATCTCTTTCTCCCTCTATCTCTCTCTCTGTTTCTGTCTCTGTTTTCTCTCTGACAGTTTTGCTCTCTTTCTCTCCTGCTCTCAGTCTCTCCATCTGTCTATCTGTCTCTCTGTCTCTCTCTCCTTTGGTGTGTGGGTGTGTTTCTGTGTTTCTGTGTGTATGTCTCTCTGTGTGTTTATGTGAGCTTGTTTTATGTCTTGCTCACATTTTCCCTTTGTCTTTTTCTCTCTTTATCTTCTCATCTCCCAATCTTTTCTTTCAGCTCTCCCTTTCCTTTCGCTCTCCATGGCATCTCAGGCTCTATCCCTGTCTCTATCTCAGTTTCTGTCTCTATCTCAATCTATATAAAGGAGGTTCTAGAAATTTTAGAGTACCCAGGAGAGATGTCTCCCAGTAGATGCCCATGAAGGATAATCCAGGAAAGCATGTGACCAAGGAGATTTCTTAATAAAGATGCCTGTGTTCAACATTTGCACAGATACATTGAAAGAACTATTGTGCACAGGTGAAATTCTAATCCTGAAAGCAAACAGGACTGCCTGTATTAGGTGAGGGGCATGGGACTTTAGAGCTGACATTCTCTCTGGTGTTCTCTAGGTACGCATACTTCAGCCCTCATTCTAAAGAGGATGAACAAGTAAAGAACACCCTCTGTAGCTTCTTGGAAACATGGATGGACAAGAACCCTGAGGACTTTTGTGACCCATCAGACTTGTTGCCTCTGAAATACCTGAAGGCCTACTTGAGTGTATACATCCACTGTGATCTTAGTGTCCGTGTCAAGAGGCTGCTGACACAGTTGGAGGAAGAACATGCCAAGGATTCCCAGGCCAAAGATGAGGAAGACTCAGATCTGGGGAGACACACATCTTCAGAACCACAGATTGAATGGGTTTAAACCAACAGGGAAAAGAGACATTCTGGAGGCTGAACCAACTTGTGCACCAGAGCTGGAGGGCAGAGAACCCTCTAGAAGTTTCTGTGACACAAGAGACTTTGTAACCAGATGTGTCAGCAGCTGCCCAGACAGCACACATGATAGCAGCTGTGGAACCTGTGTCTCAGTCTGTCTGTAGATGCAATGTATCTTTCAGTCATTTCCTGCTTGTTACAGTGGGCCTACCTATTTAGAGAATGGCCCTGTCAGCTGTGGTCATCAATTGGTGTCCATCTTATATCTGATCTGTGGCCCCTTTGCCTCATGATCAGCTGCTGATTTCAATCCAGCAGCAGTTCCAACCCCACAAGCCAGCCTTCCCCTCCCCTGAGAAAGAGCCCTTTTATTCCTTCTGATATTTCAATATTGTGTTTATTTTAAGTATTAGTTTAATAAATTGTTAGTATTTGTTTACCATGTCTGAAAAGCTATCTAATAATGAGACAAAATATCTGCAAATTATAAAATATTCTCTTTGATATATTATTTTAAGTTTATTCAAAGTTGCTTAAGGAGCAAAAATAATTTGAAAGAAAACATAAGTGTTTAAAACTATTAAGTGACATGTTTAGGTTATAAAATGTATATGTCTCTCTGCCCCCAGACCCGGTGAGAGAGAGACCCAACCGCCTGGTCAGGTGGGCACTCCTGAGGCTGCAGAACAGAAGAGACCACCAACACTGCTCACCCCTGCCCACATCCCTGGCCCAAGAGGAAACTGTATAAGGCCTCTGGGCTCCCGTGGGGGAGGGCCCAGGAACGGCAGGACCCCTGCCTGAGACACCACTGGAACCTGAAAGAAACAGACCGGATAAACAGTTCTCTGCACCCAAATCCCGTGGGAGGGAGAGCTAAACCTTCAGAGAGGCAGACAAGCCTGGGAAACCAGAAGAGACTGCTCCCTGCACACACATCTTGGACGCCAGAGGAAAAAGCCAAAGACCATCAGTGGTGCACTGAAGCTCCCGGAAGGGGCGGCACAGGTCTTCCTGGTTGCTGCCACTGCAGAGAGCCCGTGGGCAGCACCCCATGAGCGAACTTGAGCCTCAGGACCACAGGTAAGACCAAATTTTCTGCTGCAAGAAAGCTGCCTGGTGAACTCAAGACACGGGCCCACAGGAACAACTGAAGACCTGTAGAGAGGAAAAACTACACGCCCGAAAGCAGAACACTGTTCCCATAACTGACTGAAGGAGAGGAAAACAGGTCTACAGCACTCCTGACAAACAGGCTTATAGGACAGTCTAGCCACTGTCAGAAATAGCAGAACAAAGTAACACTAGAGATAATCTGATGGCGAGAGGCAAGCACAGGAACCCAAGCAACAGAAACCAAGAATACATGGCACCATCGGAGCCCAATTCTCCCATCAAAACAAACATGGAATATCCAAACACACCAGAAAAGCAAGATCTAGTTTCAAAATCATTTTTGATCATGATGCTGGAGGACTTCAAGAAAGACATGAAGAACTCCCTTAGAGAACAAGTAGAAGCCTACAGAGAGGAATCGCAAAAATGCCTGAAAGAATCGCAAAAATCCCTGAAAGAATTCCAGGAAAACATAAATAAACAAGTAGAAGCCCATAGAGAGGAGACACAAAAATCCCTGAAAGAATTCCAGGAAAACACAATCAAACAGTTGAAGGAATTAAAAATGGAAATAGAAGCAATCAAGAAAGAACACATGGAAACAACCCTGGATATAGAAAACCAAAGAAGAGACAAGGAGCTGTAGATACAAGCTTCACCAACAGAATACAAGAGAAAGAAGAGAGAATCTCAGGAGCAGAAGATTCCATAGAAATCATTGACTCAACTGTCAAAGATAATGTAAAGCGGAAAAAGCTACTGGTCCAAAACATACAGGAAATCCAGGACTCAATGAGAAGATCAAACCTAAGGATAATAGGTATAGAAGAGAGTGAAGACTCCCAGCTCAAAGGACCAGTAAATATCTTCAACAAAATCATAGAAGAAAACTTCCCTAACCTAAAAAAAGAGATACCCATAGACATACAAGAAGCCTACAGAACTCCAAATAGATTGGACCAGAAAAGAAACACCTCCCGTCACATAATTGTCAAAACACCAAACGCACAAAATAAAGAAAGAATATTAAAAGCAGTAAGGGAAATGGGTCAAGTAACATATAAAGGCAGACCTATCAGAATCACACCAGACTTCTCGCCAGAAACTATGAAGGCCAGAAGATCCTGGACTGATGTCATACAGACCCTAAGAGAACACAAATGCCAGCCCAGGTTACTGTATCCAGCAAAACTCTCAATTAACATTGATGGAGAAACCAAGATATTCCATGACAAAACCAAATTTACACAATATCTTTCTACAAATCCAGCACTACAAAGGATGATAAATGGCAAAGCCCAACATAAGGAGGCAAGCTATACCCTAGAAGAAGCAAGAAACTAATCGTCTTGGCAACAAAACAAAGAGAATGAAAGCACACAAACATAACCTCACATCCAAATATGAATATAAAGGGAAACAATAATCACTATTCCTTAATATCTCTCAATATCAATGGCCTCAACTCCCCAATAAAACGACATAGATTAACAAACTGGATACGCAACGAGGACCCTGCATTCTGCTGCCTGCAGGAAACACACCTCAGAGACAAAGACAGACACTACCTCAGAGTGAAAGGCTAGAAAACAACTTGCCAAGCAAATGGTCGGAAGAAACAAGCTGGAGTAGCCATTCTAATATCAAATAAAATCAATTTCCAACTAAAATTCATCAAAAAAGATAAGGAAGGACACTTTATATTCATCAAAGGAAAAATCCACCAAGATTAAATCTCAATCCTAAATATCTATGCCCCAAATACAAGGGTACCTACATACGTAAAAGAAACCTTACTAAAGCTCAAAACACACATTGCACCTCACACAATAATAGTGGGAGATTTCAACACCCCACTCTCATAAATGGACTGATCATGGAAACAGAAATTAAACAAAGACGTAGACAGACTAAGAGAAGTCATGAGCCAAATGGACTTAACGGATATTTATAGAACATTCTATCCTAAAGCAAAAGGATATACCTTCTTCTCAGCTCCTCATGGTACTTTCTCCAAAACTGACCATATAATTGGTCAAAAAACGGGACTCAACAGGTACAGAAAGATAGAAATAATCCCATGCGTGCTATCGGACCACAACGGCCTAAAACTGGTCTTCAATAACAATAAGGGAAGAATGCCCACATATACGTGGAAATTGAACAATGCTCTACTCAATGATAACCTGGTCAAGGAAGAAATAAAGAAAGAAATTAAAGGCTTTTTAGAATTTAATGAAAATGAAGGTACAACATACCCAAACTTATGGGACACAATGAAAGCTGTGCTGGGGGGAAAACTCATAGCGCTGAGTGCCTGCAGAAAGAAACAGGAAAGAGCATTTGTCAGCAGCTTGACAGCACACCTAAAAGCTCTAGAACAAAAAGAAGCAAATACACCCAGGAGGAGTAGAAGGCAGGAAATAATCAAACTCAGAGCTGAAATCAACCAAGTAGAAACAAAAAGGACCATAGAAAGAATCAACAGAACCAAAAGTTGGTTCTTTGAGAAAATCAACAAGATAGATAAACCCTTACCCAGGGACACAGAGAGGAACTACTAACGAGAGGACACAGAGAGTGCGTCCAAATTAACAAAATCAGTAATTAAAAGGGAGACATAACTACAGACTCAGAGGAAATTCAATAAATCATCAGATCTTACTATAAAAACCTATATTCAACAAAATTTGAAAATCTGCAGGAAATGGACAATTTCCTAGACAGATACCAGGTATCAAAGTTAAATCAGGAACAGATAAACCAGTTAAACAACCCCATAAGTCCTAAGGAAATAGAAGCAGTCATTAAAGGTCTCCCAACCAAAAAGAGCCCAGGTCCAGATGGGCTTAGTGCAGAATTCTATCAAACCTTCATAGAAGACCTCATACCAATATTATCCAAACTATTCCACAAAATTGAAACAGATGGAGCCCTACCGAATTCCTTCTACGAAGCCACAATTACTCTTATACCTAAACCACACAAAGACACAACAAAGAAAGAGAACTTCAGACCAATTTCCCTTATGAATATCGATGCAAAAATACTCAATAAAATTCTGGCAAACCGAATTCAAGAGCACATCAAAACAATCATCCACCATGATCAAGTAGGCTTCATCCCAGGCATGCAGGGATGGTTTAATATACGGAAAACCATCAACGTGATCCATTATATAAACAAACTGAAAGAACAGAACCACATGATCATTTCATTAGATGCTGAGAAAGCATTTGACAAAATTCAACACCCCTTCATGATAAAAGTCCTGGAAAGAAAAGGAATTCAAGGCCCATACCTAAACATAGTAAAAGCCATATACAGCAAACCAGTTGCTAACATTAAAATAAATGGAGAGAAACTTGAAGCAATCCCACTAAAATCAGGGACTACACAAGGCTGCCCACTCTCTCCCTACTTATTCAATATAGTTCTTGAAGTTCTAGCCTGAGCAATCAGACAACAAAAGGAGATCAAGGGGATACAGATCGGAAAAAAGAGGTCAAAATATCACTATTTGCAGATGACATGATAGTATATTTAAGTGATCCCAAAAGTTCCACCAGAGAACTACTAAAGCTGATAAACAACTTCAGCAAAGTGGCTGGGTATAAAATTAACTCAAATAAATCAGTTGCCTTCCTCTATACAAAAGAGAAACAAGCCGAGAAAGAAATTAGGGAAACGACACCCTTCATAATACACCCAAATAATATAAAGTACCTCGGTGTGACTTTAACCAAGCAAGTAAAAGATCTGTACAATAAGAACTTCAAGACACTGAGGAAAGAAATTGAAGAAGACCTCAGGAGATGGAAAGATCTCCCATGCTCATGGATTGGCACGATTAATATAGTAAAAATGGCCATTTTACCAAAAGCAATCTACAGATTCAATGCAATCCCCATCAAAATACCAATCCAATTCTTCAAAGAGTTAGACAGAACAATTTGCAAATTCATCTGGAATAACAAAAAACCCAGGATAGCTAAAGCTATCCTCAACAATAAAAGGACTTCAGGGGGAATCACTATCCCTGAACTCAAGCAGTATTACAGAGCAATAGTGATAAAAACTGCATGGTATTGGTACAGAGACAGACAGATAGACCAATGGAATAGAATTGAAAACCCAGAAATGAACCCACACACCTATGGTCACTTGATTTTTGACAAAGGAGCCAAAACCATCCAATGGAAAAAAGATAGCATTTTCAGCAAATGGTGCTGGTTCAACTGGAGGGCAACATGTAGAAGAATGCAGATCGATCCATGCTTATCACCCTGTACAAAGCTTAAGTCCAAGTGGATCAAGGACCTCCACATCAAACCAGACACACTCAAACTAATAGAAGAAAAACTAGGGAAGCATCTGGAACACATAGGCACTGGAAAAAAATTCCTGAACAAAACACCAATGGCTTATGCTCTAAGATCAAGAATCGACAAATGGGATCTCATAAAACTGCAAAGCTTCTGTAAGGCAAAGGACACTGTGGTTAGGACAAAACGGCAACCAACAGATTGGGAAAAAGATCTTTACCAATCCTACAACAGATAGAGGCCTTATATCCAAAATATACAAAGAACTCAAGAAGTTAGACCGCAGGGAAACAAATAACCCTATTAAAAAATGGTGTTCAGAGCTAAACAAAAATTCACAGCTGAGGAATGCCGAATGGCTGAGAAACACCTAAAGAAATGTTCAACATCTTTAGTCATAAGGGAAATGCAAATCAAAACAACCCTGAGATTTCACCTCACACCAGTGAGAATGGCTAAGATCAAAACTCAGGTGACAGCAGATGCTGGCAAGGATGTGGAGAAAGAGGAACACTCCTCCATTGTTGGTGGGATTGCAGACTGGTAAAACCATTCTGGAAATCAGTCTGGAGGTTCCTCAGAAAATTGGACATTGAACTGCCTGAGGATCCAGCTATACCTCTCTTGGGCATATACCCAAAAGATGCCTCAACATATAAAAGAGACACGTGCTCCACTATGTTCATCGCAGCCTTATTTATAATAGCCAGAAAATGGAAAGAACCCAGATGCCCTTCAACAGAGGAATGGATACAGAAAATGTGGTACATCTACACAATGGAATAATTACTCAGCTATCAAAAACAACGAGTTTATGAAATTCATAGGCAAATGGTTGGAACTGGAAAATATCATCCTGAGTGAGCTAACCCAATCACAGAAAGACATACATGGTATGCACTCATTGATAGGTGGCTATTAGCCCAAATGCTTGAATTACCCTAGATCCCTAGAACAAACGAAACTCAAGACGGATGATCAAAATGTGAATGCTTCACTCCTTCTTTAAATGAGGAAAAAGAATACCCCTGGCAGGGAAGGGAGAGGCAAAGATTAAAACAGAGACTAAAGGAGCACCCATTCAGAGCCTGCCCCACATGTGGCCCATACATATACAGCCACCCAATTAGACAAGATGGATGAAGCAAAGAAGTGCAGTCCGACAGGAGCCGGATGTAGATCGCTCCTGAGAGACACAGCCAGAATACAGCAAATACAGAGGCGAATGCCAGCAGCAAACCACTGAACTGAGAATAGGTCCCCTATTGAAGGAATCAGAGAAAGAACTGGAAGAGCTTGAAGGGGCTCGAGACCCCAAAAGTACAACAATGCCAAGCAACCAGAGCTTCCAGGGACTAAGCCACTACCTAAAGACTATACATGGACTGACCCTGGACTCTGACCCCATAGGTAGCAATGAATATCCTAGTAAGAGCACCAGTGGAAGGGGAAGCCCTGGGTCCTGCTAAGACTGAACCCCCATTGAACTAGTCTATGGGGGGAGGGCGGCAATTGGGGGTGGGTTGGGAGGGGAACACCCAGAAGGAAGGGGAGGAGGGAGGGGGATGTTTGTCCGGAAACCGGGAAAGGGAATAACACTCGAAATGTATATAAGAAATACTCAAGTTAATAAAAAAAAATGTATATGTCTTCAATAGACATTTTTCTCCAGAAGTAATACACATCACTACTAAATTACATGTAATAAAGTTCAACTTTAGCTTTCAGTAATCTTTATCTACACTCGTGGGGTGGTACCACTTTCCTCCATTGGAAACAGTACAAGTCACATAGAAATGGTTACATTTTACACCCAGATGGTCCAAAGTTTCTGGAGGATGGGGAATCATAGAACCACAGCTCATTACTAGGACACATGTAGAAGGCCTTAACTTCTTTAAATGATATGTGGCCAGGTCTTGCAAGTTACACAAGCAACTAAATTGACATTGCACCAGCCATGTTGTGTAAATCACACAAAGAATTAAAATCAGAAAGCCAAACTGCACGAATGACCTGCAGAAGAGGAAGGGATTCATTGTGCCTTGCTACAGCATACGCAAGGGTCAAAGTTACTGTGCTAAGCCAATAAGTCAAAGACAATTCTAGAATTAGGCAAAAATATTGGCAATGGATAGATCTATGGAGGCAGACATCCCATGTTCTTTTGGAATGAGAAAATGTTTTGAATGGTAGAAGGTGCTCTTCAAATGTAGAAAACATTTTCTAAAAGTGCACAATGCATTTTAATTGTATCTACCCCTCACCACCTCCCATCTAGTCATCCCATGACTTTACCACCAGACTACATTCTGGTATCAATTAATTAAATAAAATTTTACTTATTTATTTATGATAGCAATTAATGATGCAATATTCCAATTTTATTCACCCTGTGCACCCAAGTAATGTATGTCATGTACTAAAAGGAATGTGATCTCTACCTTATTACACCAATACAGTCACTCTACCACTGATCATTTCCTCAAACCAAAATTAAACCCCCCTCCCCAAAGAGAGCAACTGCTATAAGGAACTCAGCAAGGGTGAGGATGTCAGAAACCCCTTCTCCATGGCAAAGAAGAAGCATAAAATCCCTCAGGACCAAAGCAGAATCCATATATATATATATATATATATATATATATATATATATATATATATATGTGTGTGTGTGTGTGTGTGTGTGTGTGTGTGTGTGTGTGTGTGTGTGTGTGTGTGTGTGTGTGTATGTATGTGACAATAAGAGTTAAAAGAGAAAGATGTATCAGTATATAAATAATAATGAAATATAAAAAGTAATTTTAAAAAGTCCTGATAGGACATTATGAAACGAGAAACCTCCACAGTAGATTTAAATGGGTTCATTTACTCTTGGCCATTTCCTGATGAACATGAGGACTGTACCTAAGAGGAGTTTGTTTCCTTAGAGACTCCATTAGAAAAAAACTAAATTTTCAATTGCAAGGTGTTATCAGGTGAAGATACTCCGGGGTTAAGAATGGCTGCATGAGGCCGCTTCTCCAATATAGGACTGAGTGTTCCAAGGTGTCTCACTCTACATAATGTCTGCTTATGGGCCTCAGTATGTCTTGTGATCTGCTTGAGAAGGACTCTGCTCTGATGCTAAGTGAGCAAGGCACTGTTCTATGATCATAAGAGATAATTAGAAATCACTTTTTCAATCTTTCTTTTGTAGAGAATCCCATTTACATTATCCCCAGGTCACTCACCTATCCAGTCTCAGGTTCTTGGTCAGCCAAGCAGTGTCAGGTGTGGTGTCCATGTCAGAGAATGAATCCTAAGTCAAGGCAGATATCTGTCCGTTATTCCCACAATATTTGTGTCCCAGTACTACAAGCATATCTAGTGACATTATACTCAAAGTTTTTGTACTATGGTTAGAGTATATGGGTTTTTTTCCCTAGATAAAACTGCAGACATTTCTAGGAAAGAGTAGATGCTTGAAAGCCATGGAATCCCTGCTTTGGATTTCTCACATCTCAGACAGCACTTTCCCCTCCTGGAGCATCCGCTGTCTCAGTGTAAGATAGTGTGATGAGCACAGTCAAACTCTCCATGTTTTGCCTCATCCTGTGGACATGGCCAAAGGCTGGGAGCACATGGACCAACAATACAGATGTAAACAGAATTCTCAACAGATACTCTCACTTAAAGAAATGCACTATGAGAAATGTTCATCATCCCTATTCATCAGGGAAGAGCAAATAAAATGATTGTGAGATCCATCTTACATGAGAAGAGCTAAAACAATAAAGAAAGTCAAAGTTGATGCTAAGAGGGAGGGGAACACTTTTCTAATGTTGCTGGAAGTATAAACTTGTACAATAACTTTGGAAGTCAACATTTTCGGTTTTGAGAAAAAAATGCTTAAGACAAGTTCACTTGCTAAATTATTTTCATACAGTATTAATTGTTAATGTCTAGAAACAACCTAAAATCCTTCAACTAAAGAGCAGATAAAGATATATTTTTCACGTAGACAGTGGAGTGCGCTCCAGCTGTTAAACTCGTCGTCTTGCTCCATCCTGGCAAAGGAAAGGACCAAGAAAACAAACATGAACTGACGTACATGTGGAAACTCTGTTAAAGTACAGAGCAGGTGTGCTACAGTCCACAACCCAGAGGAGCTAAGGAATAAGAGGAACGAAGATGATGATTGATGCACCTCACTGTGGAGAAGACCACAATAGATATCTGTCTTCCAGTGGACAGATTAGGATATCAGCCCAGCCACAAAACATTTCACCTATATTTTGTACAGCCTGAAAGATAAAGTTGCACAGAAATTGAGAAAGTGTCTAATGAATGCCTTGATAGGTTTGGACCTAAGCCATGAGTGTGTTTCGACCCGTAACAATTCTGGGAGTACCAAGAACCACACGTTGGACTACCCAGAGTCAAAGATGAACTCTGAGATCAGATAGAAATAAATGAATTGAAAAAAACGCCAAGAAAAAGATTTCTAATAATATTCTGCTATACTCAGAGATTGGTCCTACCCTCTATTGTCATCAGAAAAGCTTCACTTAGTAAATGATGAAAACTAATGCAAAGGTTATGTAGAGGTGGGCTGCAAGAATTTTTGTAGGAGTTGGGGTTAAAGGAAAACAGAAGAAAAAAATGCAGCCAAATTGAGCCCATACAGTACTGGAAATGACCAGTCCACCAGAGAGCCTGCATGGGGAGGGACCTAGAAGCCTACATTTGATGGCCCTAGGCCCTCAGCACCTTGCAACTCTAGTGTAGGTTCTTCTTCATGCGAAGCTTTAACAGTGGTAGCAGGGTCTCTCTCTGCTGCTCTTGCCTATGCCTGGGGGCCTTTCCCCTCACTGGGTTCCATGCTCTAGCCTTAAATGAAGAAGAAGTACCCTGGCTTAATGAAAATTGAGAAGCCATGGTTTCCAAATATACATGGGAAGCCTGCCCTATTCTGAAAAGGAAGGAAGGAGGAACAGCTAGAAATGATGCAGATAGTGCTACTGGAGAGAGAAAGAGACTGAGAGAAGTCAGAGAGGGCAGGATGGATACATGGAAAGAAGCAGGAAGGGAGAGAAGGAAGTAGTTAGGGAGGGACAGAATGAGGGATGGAGGGAGTGACAGAGAGAGAGTGAAAGAGAGACAGAGACAGACAGAAATACAGAGAGACAGAGTAAGATGTAGAAAGACACAAAGAGAGACACACAACAACAGGCAGATTCACACAGAAACAGAGAGGGAGAATAGAATAAACATTCAACAACAAAAAGTAAAGGGTTGTGTCTATGAATGTTATTTAAATATTCTTTAAGACGTTTCCCTCCCCTCTTTAGGGTTGGTCAGTTTCCAAACAGGCTACATTGGTGACTGGGCTTTTGCTTTGGCATAAACTTTTCCTGATCCAACAGACATAAAGGCTCAAACCTAAACATAGTAAAAGCACCTATGAAATGTGTACCCACTGAAGAACAGAAGGTGGTGAGCCCTCCTGTTGAATTATGGAAATGGTGGAGGATAAAGAGAAAATCAACCCTGGAGTAGGACCAGCAGTCTCAACCTGGAACCCCTGAGATTCCTAACAGAGGGGATGACCAAAAAGGCAACACTAACCTGCTGAGATGAGGCCTCCAACACTTGTATAGCAGAGGACTCCCCTGACAGGGTTCATTTCTAGAAAATATAGCTAACCCTCAGGAAACTGGAAGCCCCAAGAAGTTTAGGGGTCCTTTGGACTGGATGGGATGCACGCATCCATGGGGAGTCACATGGCATGAAGCTTGGAAACCAGATGGAGAGATGCCATGTGGTACACTCAGGGTTTGGACGTACGTAGAATAAAGTATGGAGTGTATATATTAATGAATGAGCGCACAAAGGCATGAATGAATAAATGAATGAATGAATGAGATAATTAATTAATTAGAAAAAGAGAACTGTACCCTTACAGTCTCTTCAAGTCTAAGAGAAGACCCTTAGTCTTCAAGTAATTGGAATAGAAAACTACCATGAGATACCAGCTTACACATCACTGTCAGAATGGCTAAGATCAAAAACTCAGGTGATAGCAGAAGCTGGCAAGGATATGGAAAAAGAAGAATACTCCTCCACTGTTGGTGATACCAAAAGCTGGTACAACCATTCTGGAAATTATTCTGGAACTATCAAAAAGATTTAAAGTATCATCTGAGGACACAGCCTTATCATTCCTGGGCATACAACCAAAAAATTCACCAACATATAACAAGACACATGCTACATTATGTTCATATCAGCCTTGTTTATAATAACTGTAACCTGGAAAGACCTAGATGTCCATAAACAGAAGAGTGGATACACTCAATAGGCTATGTCTACACACAGGAGTACTTGTGAACTATTAAAAACAAATGACAACATGAAATTGTAGGAAAATGGAAAGAATTAGAAAATACCAACCTGAGTGTGGTAACTCAGTCACAAAAGAACACACATGGTATCCACTCCTTGAAAATAATATTTTAGCCAAAAATCCTGGAATACCTAAGAAAAACTTCAAACATCATATGAAGCTCAACAAGAAGGAAGAATGCTTCATTCTTTTTAGAAGGGAGAACAAAGTACTCAGGAGAGGAAATACAGAACCAAAGAGTGGAGCTTGAACTGAACAGAAGGACATCCTCCAATGACTGCCCCACCTGGGGATCCATCCCATATGATTGCACCAAACCCAATCACTATTTCTGATTCCAAGAAGTGTTGACAATACCCAGAAATGAGTGACACTAGAGAGGCTCTGCTGGAGTCCTGCTGCTATAAATGCAACCTTTGTCCTGAATAAGGAGACAAGAAGTTTGAAGTTAAAGAAAGGGCTGAAGGAGCCCAAGGGGTTTGTAACCACACAAGAAGAACAATAATGTCGACCAAAGATGTCCCACTAGAGCTCCCAAGGACCACACCAACAATGAATCACTTCACATGGAAGGACCTAGGAATCCCACCACACAGGTAGCAGGGGATGTCATTGTCCAACCTCAATAAGAGGAAAAGACCTTGGTCCTGTGAAGACTCCATTCCCCAATGTAAGATAGTGCCAGGGTATTGTGGGTAGAATGGGTGGGTGGGAGCTGGAGCATCCTCATAGAAGCTGGGTCATGGGGAGGGACATGGGGGACGGGGTAAGGCGATAACTTTCGAAATCTAAAAACATAAAATATACAAGAAAAATAAAATTTATAAAAACAGAAAAAAAGCATAGCAAAAAAGTCCTGTGCTGATCAGGACTAGAACTAGTTCAGGCTTAAGAGCAGCAGGAAGATGGCGATTTTAAGGACCTAAGAGTGGAGAAAAGCTTTACCAGTCCTTGTGTTAATCTACCATGTTTTATGCAGGTCAAGAAAATGAAGAGGAAGCCAGTCATCTTGGAATTCCATAATTTGTGCTGCTCCACACTATGCTCCTCTACTGTGCTCTTTACCTTACAGTCAATCTTTTCAACTCACAATCTGGCTGTGTCCGTGGTAATATTTAGTCTTCCACTGCTTTTCTATCATAATTACATGTATAAATTTTACTGCAGTCATGCATATACCAGATTCATGCCTTTACTGCTGTAAGGAAGCTCTGGGATTTTTGTGGCTTATTCTTGGTTACCTGATCAGCGTCTGAGATTCTTGGGACATTATGCTCCTGTTGCATAATCCTTCACTATATAGGCTTTTCATATCTAACAACACATACACCCCACACATAGACACACACACACACACACACACACACACACACACAAACAGACGCATGTATACAAAACCACTAATGTACATGGAAGTTGGCATGTATGCAGGTAAGCCCTCCCATGTAGTTTCATGCCTTCCCAGGAAAAAATATACATAATATATGTGAGAATGTTCTTATGTGCAGGCCCTCCACACATGTACTGTGAGAATCTAGCATGCACATGCATGTGCACTTGCAGGAGGACCAGAAAACTTTTGGGTACTAGAACCAAAGAAAGTAAGAAAACATCTCAAGGAAGAACATAGGAGCAATGAACACAACTCTACTTCATTTGGCAGGGAAAGAAGTTAATAATTTAATATTACATTGCCCACCATTGTGCAGTAGCAGGGAAGTCTGAGCTCATGCACATGATGTGGATTCCTCTGCTGACTGGCTTGCTAAATCATGACACAGACACTCTGATTTAAGGAGGGAGATGACAAGGGAATGAAGAGTGAATGACTTTGGAGCAAAATCACTGGTAAGAGTAGAAAAAATCTAGAGGAAGAGATGGGATAGAAGGGAGTGAGGGAGATGAGGGAGTAGAGAAGTGATGGCTGCCACATACCACAGGGTGGGGACAGAGAAAGGGTGGTGATGGTTGCTCAAGTTTCACTCAGTTGCTGTGATAAGGACCAGAACTAAATGCTACTAAGGAAAGAGAAAGTTTTCTTGCAGGTGACAGATCAAAGTCCAACACTGAAGAGAATCAGATCAAGGACTCAAGCAGGAATTGGAAGAAGAAGCAATGGAGGATGAATCCCCTCTGAAAGAGTGCTAGGGTGCCAGCTTCCCTCTTGTAAGCCATTGGATGTTCCTAGGTCAGAGGATCACAAAGGGTTGTAAAGCTTCTGGCTTAAGCCATAAAATGATCTTGGTGGTGGACTGTCTCTGGGAAAGACAATTCCTATGCAGGCACACTGATATTGTGGGGCTGCTGGCTGTCACACATGTATGGGATCTAATTCCACACAGAATGCCTACAAGGTCAGGTAAATGGGAGGAAACATGCGTAGGGTATGTTTATGGTAGATTGGGAAGATTAGGGCAGAAATTATGAGTCTGCTGATTCAGTTCAACAGTAGAGACACAGCTTGCAAAACTGAGGTGCTGCTTATTTGGAGATATCTCTGGGAATAGTGGAGTGGGAAACAGATGTGTAACTGTGTGAATTTGTGCACCTAGGAAATGGGTGTGGACATGGGGGCTTTTAAGGCAAGTACTGTTGAAGAAGTGACAGTAATGGAACCTCCCTTTTGAAAATTACCTAAGAACACAGAACCTCGGTAACCTGGCAACCCATTGGTTAGAGCAAGGTCTGCAGGCTCACTTGGTAGAGACTGTAGAGAGGGCAGGAAGTTCTCTTGCTGTCTTCGGACTACTCGAGGCTCAGGCCTCAAGAAAGACAACAGGCAGGACCATGATAGTGTCTGGAGTCACAGGCTTCAGTCTTGCCGTCAGTGCCTATGGCCATTTTCTCAAAGGGGAAATAATTTGACCAAAGCCAACCACGGAATGACCCACACAAAACTGGTAACCACTCTGTTTTCTCTTGGTGGTCACAATAGAAATAATTCAGGGAAACTTGAAATGAGGAGAACCAATCAGATTTTGCACGTTTGTGCCATCTTAACACCTCCACTTTGATCTCTTTTCAGGATGAGAAGGTTTCTGCTCAAAGGAACCTGATGGAGCCCAGGACTGAGTCATACATCAGGGCACAGACTGTGGTTGAGCAGATGAACACGCTGGTGCATTCTCTGAACGAAGGGGACCCATTGGTTGTCCTAGCTTTTCTATGTACATATAGAAGTTGTACGACTCCCCTTCAGGTATTGGACCTGCTGTTTGTGAGGTGAGTGCCCATGTCCAAGACCATATTTTTAAAGATTTCTTTTGGTTTCAGGAATTTCCCTCCCTTCCTCTGTCTCTGTCTATCTGTCTCTCTGTCTCTCTGTCTTGTCTCTCTGTCTCTCTGTCTTGTCTGCTGTCTCTCTGTCTGTTTCTCTCTCTCTCTCTCTCTCTCTCTCTCTCTCTCTCTCTCTCTCTCTCTCTCTCTCTCCCCCTGTATGTGTGTGTCTGTCTCTCTCTGTCTCTGTTTCTCTCTCTCTCTCTGAGTGTGTGTGTGTGTTTGTCTGTGTCTCTGTCTCTGTCTGTGTGTCTGTGTGTTGCTGATAGTTCTCAGAGCTTCTTGTTGGTTTCCAGAAAATCCCTCCCTCGGTCTCCTTCAGTGAGTCTCTTTCTATCTCACCCACACTATGTCTGTTAATTGTCCATTTCTGTCGCTCTCTGTGTCTTTTTCTCTACTTTATTCTCTCTTTCTCAATTTCTCTCTTCCTTTTTCTCACTCTCTGTCTCTCTTTGTGTTTGTTTGTGTGTATGTATGTGTGTGTGTTTGTTGCTGTTTGTGTTTGTTTTGCTGTTTGTGTTTGTGTACATGTTTCTGTATTCTTGTATGTGAATCTTGCTAACAGTTTTCTGAGCTTCCTATTGTTTTCAGAAATATCCCTCCCTCATTCTCTCTCAGTGTCTCTCACTCTTTCTATCTCTCCTACTAAATATCTGTTAATGGTCTAACTCTGTCTCTCTCTGTCATCGTCTCTCTTTGATTCTTTCTTTCTCACTTTCTCTCTCTCCCTTTTTCTCACTCTCTCTGTCTCTCTTTGTGTGTTGTGTGATTGATTGTTTGTGTTTGTGTGCATGTTTGTGGATTTGGGTATGTGTATCTTGCTAATAGTTTTCAGAGCTTCCTGTTGATTTTAGGAATTTTCCTCCCTTCTTCAGTCACTTTCAGTCTCTCTGTCTCTCTGTCTCTCTGTCTCTCTGTCTCTCTGTCTCTCTGTCTCTCTCTCTCTCTCTCTCTCTCTCTCTGTCACTCTCTCTCTAGCTCCCTCTCTCCCTTTTTTGTTATCTGTCTCTCTGTCTCCCACGATCCCTGTTTCTTTTTCTGTCTGCCTTTGTTTCTTTCTCTCTCACTATCTCTCCCTCTCTTTCTCTCATTCTCTCTGTCATTCTTGGTGTGTTGTGTTTGTGAGTGTGTTTCTTGCTGACACTTCTCAGAGCTCCTGTTTGTCCAGAAATTTCGCTCTTTTCCTCAGTGTCTCTCTGTGTTTCTTTCTTTTTGTCTCTCTCTCTCTCTGTGTGTCACTCACTGTATCTCTATCTCTGTCTCACTCTGTCTCTGTCTCTGTTTCTGTCTCTGTTTTCTCTCTCACAGTTTTTCTCTCTTTCTCTCCTGCTCTCAGTCTCTGTCTGTCTCTGTCTGTCTCTGTCTACCTTCTCTGTGTTGGTATCTTTGTGTGTTTCTGTGTGTGTGTGTGTGTGTGTGTGTGTGTGTGTGTGTGTGTGTGTGTGTTAGTTTGTTGTACGTCTTGATCACATTCTCCCTTTGTCTTTTTCTCTCCCTCTCCTTCTCATCTCCTAATCTTTTCTTTCACCCTCTCCCTTTCCTTTCGCTCTCCCTGTCATCTCAAGCTCTATCCCTGTCTCTACCTCAGTTTCTGTCTCCATCTCAATCTTTGACTGTCTCCATATCTTTATTGTCTACATAGTTCTCAGACCCCATTAGCATGCATTAAGCAATTCCTTCTCCCAAGCATGGTTCAAGCAGTTGGGCTGTCCAGATCTGGGACACTAAAGTGGATGCACCTAACCCCTCTACCTTGACAAATCATATTATCTTTCACACAAGATTTCTAAGGCCTTTGTGAATACAATGCCCTCCTATATAAAGGAGGTTCTAGAAACTTTAGAGTACCCAGGAGAGATGTGTCCAAAGTAGAGGCCCATGAGGCATAATCCAGGAAAGCATGTGACCAAGGAGATGTCTTCATACAGATTCTTGTGTTTAACATTTGCACAGATGCATTGAAAGCACCTATTGTGTACAGGTGAAGTACTAATTCTGAGAGCAGACAGGACTGCCTGTATTAGGTGAGGGGCATGGGACTTTAGAGCTGATATTCTCTCTGGTCTTTTCTAGGTATGCATACTTCAGCCCTTATTCTAAAGAGGATGAACAAGTAAAGAGCACCCTCTGTAGCTTCTTGGAAATATGGATGGACAAGAACCCTGAGGACTTTTGTGACCCATCAGACCTGTTTCCTCTGAAATACCTGAAGGGCTACTTGACTGTGTACATGCCCCACTGTGATCTTAGTGTCCGTGCCAAGAGGCTGCTGACACAGTTGGAGGAAGAACATGCCAAGGATTCCCAGGCCAAAGATTAGGAAGACTCAGATCTGGGGAGACACACATCCTCAGAACCACAGATTGAATGGGTTTAAACCAACAGGGAAAAGAGACAATCTGGAGTCTGAAACAACTTGTGCACCAGAGCTGGAGGGCAGAGAACCCTCTAGAAGTTTCTGTGACACAAGAGACTTTGTAACCAGATGTGTCAGCAGCTGCCCAGACAGCACACATGATAGCAGCTGTGGAACCTGTGTCTTTGTCTGTAGATGCAATGTATCTTTCAGTCATTTCCTGCTTGTTACAGTGGGCCTATTTAGAAAATGGCCCTGTCACTTGTGGTCATCAATTGGTGTCCATCATATATCTGATCTGCAGCCCCTTTGCCTCATGATCTGCTGCTGATTTCAATCCAGCAGCAGTTCCAACCCTACAAGCCAGCCTTCCCCTCCCCTGAGAAAGAGCCCTTTTATTCCTTTTGATATTTCAATATTGTGTTTATTTTAAGTATTAGTTTAATAAATAGTATTTGTTTACCTTGTCTGAAATGCTATCTAATAATGAGACAAATATCTGCAAATTATGAATATCCTCTTTGATATATTATTTTAAGGTTATTCAAAGTTGCTTAAGGAACAAAAATAATTTGAAAGAAAACATAAGTGTTTAAAACAATTAAGTGGCATGCTTAAGTTATAAATTTAATCTTAAATTTACGGAAATAGACTTTTTTCTCAAGAAGTAATATACATCACTACTAAATCACATGCAATAAAGTTCAACTTTACCTTTCAGTAACATTTATCGAAACTTGTGGGGTGGTACCACTTTCCTCCAGTGGAAACAGTACAAGTCACATAGAAATGGCTACATTTTACAACCATATATTTCAACGTTTCTGGAGGATGGGGAATCATAGAACCACAGCTCCTTACTAGGGCACTTGTAGAAGGCCTTAATTTCTTTAAATGATATGTGGCCATTTGACTTTGCACCAATCATGATCTGTAAATAGCTCAAAGAATTAAAGTCAGGAAGCCAAACTGCACAAATGACCTGCAGTAGAGGAAGGGTTTATTTGTACTATGTGCCTTGCTACAGCCTAGGCAAGGTTTGAAGTTACTGTCCTAAGCTAAGAAGTCAAAGACAATTCTAGAATTAGGCAAGAATATCTGCAATGAATAGATCTATGTTTTCAGAGAAATGAAAGTTGACATCCCATGATATTTTGGAATGAGAAAATGTTTTGAAATGGGTAGGAAATGGTCTTCAAATGTAGAAAATATTATCTAAAAGTGCATAATGCATTTCGATTGTATCTACCCCTCAACACCTCCCATCTACTCATGCCATGACTTTCCCACCAGATTCCATTATGGTATAATTTAATTAATCAAATAAACATTTATTTATTTATGAGAGTAATTGATGATTTAATATTCCAATTTTTATTCAACCTCTACATCCAATTGATGTGGATCACGTAGGAATAGGAATGTGGTCGCTGCCTTATTGTACGAATATGTTCAGTGTAACACTGGTGATTTCCTCAAACCAAAATCATCCTCCCTCCCCCAAAGGGAGCAACTGCAGTCAGCAACTCAGGAAGGGCGAGGATGTCAGAAACCCCTTCTCCATGGCAAAGAAGAGGCATAAAATCCCTCACGACCAAAACAGAATCCATGTACATATATATATATATATATATATATATATATATATATATGCACAAAGGACAATCAGAGTAAAAAGAGAAAAAATATCAGTATATAAATAATAATGAAATAAAAATAGTAATTTACAAAAAGTCCTGATAGGACATTATGAAACCAGGGGACTCCTCCGTAGATTAAAATGGGTTCATTTTCTCTTGGCCATTTGCTGATGAACATGAGGGCTGCACTTAAGAGGAGTTTGTTTCCTTAGAGACTCCCTTAGAATAAACGAATCTTTCAATTGCAAGGTGTTATCAAGTGAAGATACTCCGGGGTTGTGAATGGCTGCATGACCACTTCTGCAATTTAGGACTGAATGTTCCAAGGTGTCTCACTCTACATAATGTCTGCTTATGGGCCACACTATGTCTTGTTATCTGCTTCAGAAGGATGCCGATCTGATGCTGACTGTGCAAGGCACTCTTCTATGAATATAACTAATCATTAGAAATCACATTGGACTCTTTCTTTTGTAGGTAAGTACTATTGACATTATCCCCAGGTCACTCAACTATCCAGTCTCAGGTTCTTGGTCAGCCAAGCAGGGTCACGTGTGATATCCATGTCAGTGAGTGAATCCTAAGTCAAGGCAGATATCTGTTGGTTACTCCCACAATATTTGTGTCACAGTAGTACATGCATACCCAGTGACCTGACACCATTATAGCCAAAGGTTTTGTAATATGGTTAGAGTTCATGGTTTTGTTTTTAGGAAAAAAATACAGATATTTCTAGAAAAGAGTAAATGCTTGAAAGCCAAGGAATCCCAGCTTTGGATTCCTCACATCTCAGACAGCGCTTTCCACTCCTGGAACATCCGCTGTCTCAGTGAAGCTACTGTGATGAGCACAGTCAAACACTCTATGTACTGCCTCTCCAGTGGACATGGCCAAAGGCTGGGGGCACATGGATCAAACATACAGATCTAAACAGAATTCTCAACAGAATACTCTCAATTAAAGAAATGTACTACGAGAAATGTTCAACATCTCTATTCAACAGTGATAAGGATATAAAATGATTTTGAGATTTCATCTTACATCCAAATAGCTTAAATGAAAGAGGAAATAAAAGTTGATGCTAACAGGGAAGGGAAAACTTTTCCAGTGTTGCTGGAGGTGTAAACTTCTACAATAATTTCAGAAGTCATCACTTTGGGTTTTGGGGAAAAAATGCATAGGACAAGTTGACTTGCAAATCTATATTTTACAGTCTTTATTGGTAATGCCTGGTTACAACCTAAAGTCTTTCAACTAAAGAATGGATAAAATATATTTTACGTTTAGACAATGAAGTATGCTACAGCTATTAAAATCATCATCATCATCATGTATCATCCTGGCAAAGGAATGCAACAAGAAAACAAAAATAAACTGACTTACATGTGGAAACTATGTTTGAAGTAAAGAACAGGTGTGCTACAATCCACAAATCCAGACGAGCTAAGTAATAAGAGGAACAAAGATAATGATGGATGCCCCTCACTGTGAAGAAGATCACAATAGATATCTGTCTTATGTATACTGCTGTGGGGTGCAGTTAAGGGAGGGGTCTAAAGAAAGTTGAGAAATGGAAAAAGGAAGAACGAATTGGGACAGTGGGAAATAGTGTTTGGATAATGAGAAAGAATTGTGTGTTGTTATCTCTGGGAAAAACTGGAAACCGAGTGCAATGGAAAGTTCTAGGAATCAATGATGGGTAATCCCAGATTAGATTTCGAGAAGTTTGGGATAATGGGTCTTCTCCTATAATCAGAAAGTCTTCCAGTGGACAGATTAGGATATCAGCCCAGCCCCAAAACATTTCAACTATATTTTGTACAACCTGTAAGATTTGCTGTAGAAAAGTGGCACAGAAATTGTGAAAATGCCTAATAAATGCCTTGATAAGTTGAGACCTAAGCCATGAGTGTGTGTCCACCCCTAACAATTCTTGGAGTACCAAGTACCACAGGCTAGACTACCCAGAGTCACAGATGCACATAGAGATCGATAGAAACAAATGAATTGAAAACATGCCAATGAAAAGATTTCTAATCATATTCTTATATACTCAGAGATTGGTCCTACCCTCTATTGTCATCAGAAAAGCTTCACTTAGTAAATAATGAAAACCAATTCAAAGACACACAGTCAACATTAGGTAGAGATGGATTGCAAGAATTTTTGTAGGACTTGGGGTTACAGGAAAACAGAAGAAAAAATGCAGCCAAATTGAGCCCATACAGTACTGGGAATGACCAGTCCACCAGAGAGCCTGCATGGGGAGGGACCTAGAAGCCTACATTTGACGGCCCTAGGCCCTCAGCGCCTTGCAACTCTAGTGTAGATTCATCTTCATGCGAAGTCTTAACAGTGGTAGCAGGTTCTGTCTCTGCCTCTCTTGCCTGTGCATACGAGCCTCTCCCCTCACTGGGTTCCATGCTCTAGCCTTAAAAGAAGAAGAAGTGCCCTGGCTTAACGAAAATCTGGAAGCCATGGTTGCTAAATATACAGTGGAGTCCTGCCCTGTTCTGAAAAGGAAGGAAGGAAGGAGGAACTGCTAGAAATGATGCAGATAGTGCTAGTGGAGAGAGAAAGAGACTGAGAGAAATCAGAGAGGGCAGGATGGATACATGGAGAGAAGAAGGCAGGGAGAGAAGGAAGTAGTTAGGGAGGGACAGAATGTGGAAGGGAGGGAGTGACAGAGCGAGAGAGAGATACAGACAGACAGACAGACAGAAATACAGAGAGACAGAGTTAGATGTAAAGACACAAGAGAGACACATAACAACAGGCAGTTTCACACAGAAACAGGGAGAATAGAATAAACATTCAACAAGAAAAAGTAAAGGGTTGTGTCTATGAGTGATAGTTTAAGGGTCTTTAAGTTGTTTCCCTCCCCTCCTTAGGGTTGATCACTTTCAAAACAGACTACATTGGTGACTGGGCTTTTGCTTTTGCATAAACTTTTCCTGATCCACAAGACATCAGTGCTCAAACTTAAACATAGTAAAAGCACCTAAGAAAATATGTACCCGATGAAGAACAAAAGGTGGTGAGCCCTCCTGTTGAATTATGGAAATGTTGGAGGAAGCTAAGGAGAAAATCAACCCTGGAGTAGGACCAGCGGTCTCTACTTGGAACCCCTGAGATTCCTAACACAGTGGATGACCAAAAAGGCAACAATAACCAGCTGAGATGAGGCCTCCAACACTTGTATAGCAGAGCACTCCCCCGACAGGGTTCATTTCTAGAAAATATAGCTAACCCTCAGGAAACTGGAGGCCCCAGGAAGTTTAGGGGTCCTTTGGACTGGATGGGATTCTCACATCCATGGGGAGTCACTTGGCATGTAGTAGGGGAACCAGATGGACAGGTGCCATGTGGTACACTCAGGGGTTGGATGTACACAGAATAAAATATGGATTGTGTAAATTAATGAATGAGTGCACGAAGGCATGAATGAATAAATGAATGAATGAATGAAATAATTAATTAATTAATAAAAGAGAACCGTACAACACCCTTAGTCTTCAAGGAATTGCAATTGAAAACTCCCCCCAGATACCAGCTTACACATCACTGTCAGAATGGCTAAGATCAAAAACTCAGGTGATAGCAAGCAGATGCTGGCAAGGATATGGAAAAAAGAGGAATACTCCTCCAATGTTGGTGAAACCAAAAGCTGGTACAACCGTTTTGGAAATTACGCTGGAACCTTCTAAAAGATTGGAAATGCTATCACCTGAGGACACAGCCTTATCATTCCTGGGCATACACCCAAAAAATTCACCAACATATAACAAGACACATGCTGCATTATATTCATATCAGCCTTGTTTATAATAAGCAGAACCTGGAAAAAAACAGATGTCCATAAACAGAAGAGTGGATACACTCAAGAGGATATGGCCACACACAGGAGTACTTCTGAACTATTAAAAATAAATGACAACATGAATTCTTAGGCAAATGGATAGAGTTAGAAAATACCAACCTGAGTTTGGTAACCCAGTCACACATGGTATCTACTGGTTGAAAATAATATTTTAGCCACAAATCGTGGAATACCTAAGAAAAAACTTCAAACATCATATGAAGCTCAACAAGAAGGAAGACCATCATGTGAATGCTTCATTCTTTTATGAAAGGAGAACAAAGTACTCACGGGAGAAAAAAGAGAACCAAAGAGGGGAGCTTGGACTGAAGAGAAAGACATCCTCCAATAACTGCCCCACCTGGGGATCCATCCCATATGAATCCACCAAACCCAATCACTATTCCTGATTCCAAGAAGTGCTTGCTGACAATACCCAGATATGGGTGTCTCCAGAGAGGCTCTGCTGGAGTCCTGCTGATATAAATGTAAACTTTGTCCTGAATAAGGAGACAAGAAGAGAGAAGTTAGAGAAAAGACTGAAGGAGCCGAAGGGGTTTGTAACCACATAAGAACAACAACAATGTTGACCAAAAATGTCCCACTAGAGCTCCCAGGGACCACACCAACACTCAGTCAGTACACATGGAAGGACCTAGGAATCCTGCCACACAGGAATCAGAGGATGGCATTGTCCAAACGCAATAAGAGGAAAAGACCTTGGTCCTGTGAAGACTCCATTTGCCAATGTTAGATAGTGCCAGGGTGTTGTGGGTGGAATGGGTGGGTGGGAGCTGGAGCATCCTCATAGAAACTGGGGCATGAGGAGGGGACATGGGGGATGGGGCAAGGCAATAACTTTAGAAATCTAAAAACATGAAATATACAAGAAAAATGAAATTTATAAAAACAGAAAAAAACATAGAAAAAAGCATGTGTTGATCAGGACTTGAACTAGTTCAGGCTTAAGAGCAGCAGGAAGATGGCGATTATAAGGACCTAAGAATGGAGAAAAGCTTTACCAGTCCTTGTGTTAATCTACCATGTTTTATGCAGGTCAAGACAATGAAGAGGAAGCCAGTCATCTTGGAACTCCACAATATGTCCTGCTCCACACTATGCTCCTCTACTGTGCTCTTTACCTTACACTCAATGTTTTCAACTCACAATCTGGCTGTGTCGGTGGTAATATTTAGTCTTCCACTGCTTTGCCATCACAATTATATGCATAAATTTTACTCCAGGGATGGATATACCAGATTCATGTCTTTGCTGCTGTAAGGAAGCTATGGGATTTTTGTGGCTTATTCTTGCTTACCTGATCAGTGACTTAGATGCTTGGGACATTATGCTCCTTTTGCATAATCCTTCACTATATAGGCTTTTCATATCTAACAACACATACACCCCACACATAGACACACACACACACACAGACACACACACACACACACACAAAATACACACACACAAAACACATACGAACAGACTCATGTACACAAAACCACAAATATACATGAAAGTTAGAATGTATGCAGGTAAGCACTCCCATGTAGTTTCATTTCATGCCTTCCCAGGCAAAAATGTACATAATATATGTGAGAATGTTCTTATGTGAAGGCCCTCCTCACATGTACTGTGAGAATCTAGCATGCGCATGCATGTGCACATGCAGGAGGACCAGAAAACTTTTGGGTACTGGAACCAAAGAAACTAAGAAAACATCTCAAGGAAGAGCAAAGGAGCAATGAACACAACTCTATTTCATTTGGCAGGGAAAGAAGTTAATAATTTAATATAACACTGCCCACCATTGTGCAGTAGCAGGGAAGTCTGAGCTCATGCACATTATGTGGATTCCTCTGCTCACTGGCTTGCTAAATCACGACACAGACACTCTGATTTAAGGAGGGAGATGACAAGGGAATGAAGAGTGAATGACTTTGGAGAAAAACCACTGGTAAGAGTAGAAAAAATCTAGAGGAAGAGATGGGATAGAAGGGAGTGAGGAGATGAGGGAGTAGAGAAGTGATGGCTGCCACACACCACAGGGTGGGGACAGAGGATGGGTGGTGATGGTTGCTCAAGTTTCACTCAGTTGCTGTGACAAGCACCAGAACTAAATACTACTAAGGAAAGAGAAAGTTTTCTTGCAGATGACAGATCACAGTCCAACACTGGATAGAATCAGATCAAGGATTCAATCAGGAATTGAAAGAAGAGGCAATGGAGGATGAATCCCCTCTGAAAGAGTGCTAGGGGGCCAGCTTCCATCTGGTAAGCCATTGGATGTTCCTAGGTCAGAGGATCACAAAGGGCTGTAAAGCTTCTGGCTTAAGCCATAAAATGATCTTCATGGTACAACTGTCTGTGGGAAAGACAATTCCTATGCAGGCACACTAATATTGTGGGGCTGCTGGCTGTCACACATGTATGGGATCTCATTCCACACAGAATGCATACAAGGTCAGGTAAATGGGAGGAAACATGCCCAAGGTATGTTTATGGTAGATTGGGAAAATTAGGGCAGAAATTATGAGTCTGCTGATTCAGTTCAACAGTAGAGACTCAGCTTGCAAAACTGAGGTGCTGCCTATTTTGAGATATCTCTGGGAATAGTGGAGTGGGAAACAGATGTGTACCTGATTGAATTTGTGCACCTAGGAAATGGGTGTGGACATGGGGGCCTTTAAGGCAACAAGTACTGTTGAAGAAGTGACAGTAATGGAACCTCCCTTTTGAAAATTACCTAAGAACACAGAACCTCGGTAACCAGGCAACCCATTGGTTAGAGGAAGGCCTGCAGGCTCACTTGGTAGAGACAGTAGAGAGGGCAGAATGTTCTCTTGCTGTCTTCGGACTACTCGAGGCTCAAGCCTCAAGAAAGACAACAGGAGGGACCATGATGTTGTCTGGAGGCACAGACTTCAGTCTTGCCTTCAGTGCCTATGGCCATTTACTCAAAGGGGAAATAATTTGACCAAAGCCAACCACAGAATGACTCACACAGACCTGGTAACTACTCTGTTTTCTCTTGGTGTTCAGAATAGAAATAATTCAGGGAAACTTGAAATGAGGAGAACCAATCAGATTTTGCACATTTGTGCCAGTTCGACCCCTCCACTTTGATCTTTTTTCAGGATGAGAAGGTTTCTGCTCAAAAGAACCTGATGGAGACCAGGACTGAGTCATACATCAGGGCACAGACTGTGGTTGAGCAGATGAACACGCTGGTGCCTTCTCTGGACAAAGGGTACCCATTGGTTTTCCTAGCTTTTCTATCTACATATAAAAGTTCTGCCACACCCCTTCACATATTGGACCTGCTGTTTGTGAGGTGAGTGCCCATGTCTAAGCCCATAGTTCTTAAAGTTTTCTGTTGGTTTCAGGAAATTCCCTCCCTTCCTCTGTCTCTGTCTATCTGTCTCTCTGTCTCTCTGTCTCTCTCTCTGTCTCTGTCTTGTGTGTCTCTCTGTGTGTGTCTCTCTCTGTGTGTGTCTCTCTCTGTCTCTCTCTGTTGTGTTTCTCTCTCTCTGTCTCTCTCTCTGTGTCTCTGTCTCTCTTTCTATTCTCTCTCTCTGTCTCTCTCTGTTATCTAATCTCTCTTTGTCTCCATATGTCCTTGTCTCTGTTTTTCTCTCTCTCTTTGTTTCTTTCTCTTACTTTCTCTCTCACCTTACCTTCTCTTTCTCTAACCCTTTCAGTCTCTCTCGCTGTGTGTGTGTGTGTGTGTGTGTGTGTGTGTGTGTGTGCGTGTGTGTGTCTGTGTGTAGCTGATAATTCTAAGAGCTTCTTATTGGTTTACGGAAAATCCCTCCCTCAGTCTCTCTCAGTCCCTCTCACTCTCTCTATCTCACCCAAACTATGTCTGTTAATTGTCCATTTCTGTTGCTCTCTGTGTTCTTTTCTCTACTTGATTCTCTCTTTCTCACTTTCTCTCTCTCCTTTTTCTCTCTCTCTCTCTCTCTGTCTCTCTTTGTGTGTGCATGTGTGTGAATGATTGTTTGTTTTTGTTTGCATGTTTGTGTATTTGGGTATGTGTATCTTGCTAATAGTTCTCAGAGCTTCCTGTTGATTTCAGGAATTTTCATCCCTTCCTCAGTCACTTTAGTGTCTCTCTGTCTCTCTCTGTCTCTGTCTCTTTGTCTCTTTGTCTCTGTCTCTCTCTCTCTCTCTCTCTCTCTCTCTCTCTCTTTCTCTCTCTGTCACTCTTTCCCACTCTCCCTCCCCCTCTCTCTGTCTCCCACGATCCCTGTTTCTTTTTCTGTCTCCCTTTGTTTCTTTCTCTCTCACGATCTCTCCCTCTCTTTCTCTCATTCTCTCTGTCATTTTTGCTGTGTTGTGTGTGTGCCTGTATTTCTTGCTGATATTTCTCAGAGTTCTTGTTTGTCCAGGGATTTCGCTCATTTCTTCAGTGTCTCTCTGTGTCTCTTTCTTTTATTCTCTGTGTGTGTGTGTCTCTCACTGTATCTCTATCTCTTTCTCCCTCTATCTCTCTCTCTGTTTCTGTCTCTGTTTTCTCTCTGACAGTTTTGCTCTCTTTCTCTCCTGCTCTCAGTCTCTCCATCTGTCTATCTGTCTCTCTGTCTCTCTCTCCTTTGGTGTGTGGGTGTGTTTCTGTGTTTCTGTGTGTATGTCTCTCTGTGTGTTTATGTGAGCTTGTTTTATGTCTTGCTCACATTTTCCCTTTGTCTTTTTCTCTCTTTATCTTCTCATCTCCCAATCTTTTCTTTCAGCTCTCCCTTTCCTTTCGCTCTCCATGGCATCTCAGGCTCTATCCCTGTCTCTATCTCAGTTTCTGTCTCTATCTCAATCTATATAAAGGAGGTTCTAGAAATTTTAGAGTACCCAGGAGAGATGTCTCCCAGTAGATGCCCATGAAGGATAATCCAGGAAAGCATGTGACCAAGGAGATTTCTTAATAAAGATGCCTGTGTTCAACATTTGCACAGATACATTGAAAGAACTATTGTGCACAGGTGAAATTCTAATCCTGAAAGCAAACAGGACTGCCTGTATTAGGTGAGGGGCATGGGACTTTAGAGCTGACATTCTCTCTGGTGTTCTCTAGGTACGCATACTTCAGCCCTCATTCTAAAGAGGATGAACAAGTAAAGAACACCCTCTGTAGCTTCTTGGAAACATGGATGGACAAGAACCCTGAGGACTTTTGTGACCCATCAGACTTGTTGCCTCTGAAATACCTGAAGGCCTACTTGAGTGTATACATCCACTGTGATCTTAGTGTCCGTGTCAAGAGGCTGCTGACACAGTTGGAGGAAGAACATGCCAAGGATTCCCAGGCCAAAGATGAGGAAGACTCAGATCTGGGGAGACACACATCTTCAGAACCACAGATTGAATGGGTTTAAACCAACAGGGAAAAGAGACATTCTGGAGGCTGAACCAACTTGTGCACCAGAGCTGGAGGGCAGAGAACCCTCTAGAAGTTTCTGTGACACAAGAGACTTTGTAACCAGATGTGTCAGCAGCTGCCCAGACAGCACACATGATAGCAGCTGTGGAACCTGTGTCTCAGTCTGTCTGTAGATGCAATGTATCTTTCAGTCATTTCCTGCTTGTTACAGTGGGCCTACCTATTTAGAGAATGGCCCTGTCAGCTGTGGTCATCAATTGGTGTCCATCTTATATCTGATCTGTGGCTCCTTTGCCTCATGATCAGCTGCTGATTTCAATCCAGCAGCAGTTCCAACCCCACAAGCCAGCCTTCCCCTCCCTGAGAAAGAGCCCTTTTATTCCTTCTGATATTTCAATATTGTGTTTATTTTAAGTATTAGTTTAATAAATTGTTAGTATTTGTTTACCATGTCTGAAAAGCTATCTAATAATGAGACAAAATATCTGCAAATTATAAAATATTCTCTTTGATATATTATTTTAAGTTTATTCAAAGTTGCTTAAGGAGCAAAAATAATTTGAAAGAAAACATAAGTGTTTAAAACTATTAAGTGACATGTTTAGGTTATAAAATGTATATGTCTCTCTGCCCCCAGACCCGGTGAGAGAGAGACCCAACCGCCTGGTCAGGTGGGCACTCCTGAGGCTGCAGAGCGGAAGAGACCACCAACACTGCTCAACCCTGCCCAAATCCCTGGCCCAAGAGGAAACTGTATAAGGCCTCTGGGCTCCCGTGGGGGAGGGCCCAGGAGCGGCAGGACCCCTGCCTGAGACACTGCCGGAACCTGAGGGAAACAGACCGGATAAACAGTTCTCTGCACCCAAATCCCGTGGGAGGGAGAGCTAAGCCTTCAGAGAGGCAGACAACCCTGGGAAACCAGAAGAGACTGCTCCCTGCACACACATCTCGGACGCCAGAGGAAAAAGCCAAAGACCATCTGGAACCCTGGTGCACTGAAGCTCCCGGAAGGGGCGGCACAGGTCTTCCTGGTTGCTGCCGCTGCAGAGAGCCCCTGGGCAGCACCCCACGAGCGAACCTGAGCCTTGGGACCACAGGTAAGACCAAATTTTCTGCTGCAAGAAAGCTGCCTGGTGAGCTTGGGACACACGGAAGCAGAATTTCTCTAGGACCAGGCACGTTCTGTGTTTACCGGAAGTCCCACACCCGCGGACCCCGGCCCGCAGCAGCTCTCTGCCCCCAGACCCGGTGAGAGAGAGACCCAAACGCCTGGTCAGGTGGGCACTCCTGAGGCTGCAGAGCGGAAGAGACCACCAACACTGCTCACCCCTGCCCACATCCCTGGCCCAAGAGGAAACTGTATAAGGCCTCTGGGCTCCCGTGGGGGAGGGCCCAGCAACGGCAGGACCCCTGCCTGAGACACCACTGGAACCTGAAAGAAACAGACCGGATAAACAGTTCTCTGCACCCAAATCCCGTGGGAGGGAGAGCTAAACCTTCAGAGAGGCAGACAAGCCTGGGAAACCAGAAGAGACTGCTCCCTGCACACACATCTTGGACGCCAGAGGAAAAAGCCAAAGACCATCAGTGGTGCACTGAAGCTCCCGGAAGGGGCGGCACAGGTCTTCCTGGTTGCTGCCACTGCAGAGAGCCCGTGGGCAGCACCCCATGAGCGAACTTGAGCCTCAGGACCACAGGTAAGACCAAATTTTCTGCTGCAAGAAAGCTGCCTGGTGAACTCAAGACACGGGCCCACAGGAATAACTGAAGACCTGTAGAGAGGAAAAACTACACGCCCGAAAGCAGAACACTGTTCCCATAACTGACTGAAGGAGAGGAATACAGGTCTACAGCACTCCTGACAAACAGGCTTATAGGACAGTATAGCCACTGTCAGAAATAGCAGAACAAAGTAACACTAGAGATAATCTGATGGCGAGAGGCAAGCACAGGAACCCAAGCAACAGAAACCAAGACTACATGGCACCATCGGAGCCCAATTCTCCCATCAAAACAAACATGGAATATCCAAACACACCAGAAAAGCAAGATCTAGTTTCAAAATCATTTTTGATCATGATGCTGGAGGACTTCAAGAAAGACATGAAGAACTCCCTTAGAGAACAAGTAGAAGCCTACAGAGAGGAATCGCAAAAATGCCTGAAAGAATCGCAAAAATCCCTGAAAGAATTCCAGGAAAACATAAATAAACAAGTAGAAGCCCATAGAGAGGAGACACAAAAATCCCTGAAAGAATTCCAGGAAAACACAATCAAGCAGTTGAAGGAATTAAAAATGGAAATAGAAGCAATCAAGAAAGAACACATGGAAACAACCCTGGATATAGAAAACCAAAGAAGAGACAAGGAGCTGTAGGTACAAGATTCACCAACAGAATACAAGAGAAAGAAGAGAGAATCTCAGGAGCAGAAGATTCCATAGAAATCATTGACTCAACTGTCAAAGATAATGTAAAGCGGAAAAAGCTACTGGTCCAAAACATACAGGAAATCCAGGACTCAATGAGAAGATCAAACCTAAGGATAATAGGTATAGAAGAGAGTGAAGACTCCCAGCTCAAAGGACCAGTAAATATCTTCAACAAAATCATAGAAGAAAACTTCCCTAACCTAAAAAAAGAGATACCCATAGACATACAAGAAGCCTACAGAACTCCAAATAGATTGGACCAGAAAAGAAACACCTCCCGTCACATAATTGTCAAAACACCAAACGCACAAAATAAAGAAAGAATATTAAAAGCAGTAAGGGAAAAAGGTCAAGTAACATATAAAGGCAGACCTATCAGAATCACACCAGACTTCTCGCCAGAAACTATGAAGGCCAGAAGATCCTGGACTGATGTCATACAGACCCTAAGAGAACACAAATGCCAGCCCAGGTTACTGTATCCAGCAAAACTCTCAATTAACATTGATGGAGAAACCAAGATATTCCATGACAAAACCAAATTTACACAATATCTTTCTACAAATCCAGCACTACAAAGGATGATAAATGGTAAAGCCCAACATAAGGAGGCAAGCTATACCCTAGAAGAAGCAAGAAACTAATCGTCTTGGCAACAAAACAAAGAGAATGAAAGCACACAAACATAACCTCACATCCAAATATGAATATAAAGGGAAACAATAATCACTATTCCTTAATATCTCTCAATATCAATGGCCTCAACTCCCCAATAAAAAGACATAGATTAACAAACTGGATACGCAACGAGGACCCTGCATTCTGCTGCCTACAGGAAACACACCTCAGAGACAAAGACAGACACTACCTCAGAGTGAAAGGCTGGAAAATAACTTTCCAAGCAAATGGTCAGAAGAAGCAAGCTGGAGTAGCCATTCTAATATCAAATAAAATCAATTTCCAACTAAAAGTCATCAAAAAAGATAAGGAAGGACACTTCATATTCATCAAAGGAAAAATCCACCAAGATGAACTCTCAATCCTAAATATCTATGCCCCAAATGCAAGGGCACCTACATACGTAAAAGAAACCTTACTAAAGCTCAAAACACACATTGCACCTCACACAATAATAGTGGGAGATTTCAACACCCCACTCTCATCAATGGACAGATCATGGAAACAGAAATTAAACAAAGACGTAGACAGACTAAGAGAAGTCATGAGCCAAATGGACTTAACGGATATTTATAGAACATTCTATCCTAAAGCAAAAGGATATACCTTCTTCTCAGCTCCTCATGGTACTTTCTCCAAAATTGACCATATAATTGGTCAAAAAACGGGCCTCAACAGGTACAGAAAGATAGAAATAATCCCATGCGTGCTATCGGACCACAACGGCCTAAAACTGGTCTTCAATAACAATAAGGGAAGAATGCCCACATATACGTGGAAATTGAACAATGCTCTACTCAATGATAACCTGGTCAAGGAAGAAATAAAGAAAGAAATTAAAGGCTTTTTAGAATTTAATGAAAATGAAGGTACAACATACCCAAACTTATGGGACACAATGAAAGCTGTGCTGGGGGGAAAACTCATAGCGCTGAGTGCCTGCAGAAAGAAACAGGAAAGAGCATTTGTCAGCAGCTTGACAGCACACCTAAAAGCTCTAGAACAAAAAGAAGCAAATACACCCAGGAGGAGTAGAAGGCAGGAAATAATCAAACTCAGAGCTGAAATCAACCAAGTAGAAACAAAAAGGACCATAGAAAGAATCAACAGAACCAAAAGTTGGTTCTTTGAGAAAATCAACAAGATAGATAAACCCTTACCCAGGGACACAGAGAGGAACTACTAATGAGAGGACACAGAGAGTGCATCCAAATTAACAAAATCAGAAATTAAAAGGGAGACATAACTACAGACTCAGAGGAAATTCAATAAATCATCAGATCTTACTATAAAAACCTATATTCAACAAAATTTGAAAATCTGCAGGAAATGGACAATTTCCTAGACAGATACCAGGTATCAAAGTTAAATCAGGAACAGATAAACCAGTTAAACAACCCCATAACTCCTAAGGAAATAGAAGCAGTCATTAAAGGTCTCCCAACCAAAAAGAGCCCAGGTCCAGATGGGCTTAGTGCAGAATTCTATCAAACCTTCATAGAAGACCTCATACCAATATTATCCAAACTATTCCACAAAATTGAAACAGATGGAGCCCTACCGAATTCCTTCTACGAAGCCACAATTACTCTTATACCTAAACCACACAAAGACACAACAAAGAAAGAGAACTTCAGACCAATTTCCCTTATGAATATCGATGCAAAAATACTCAATAAAATTCTGGCAAACCGAATTCAAGAGCACATCAAAACAATCATCCACCATGATCAAGTAGGCTTCATCCCAGGCATGCAGGGATGGTTTAATATACGGAAAACCATCAACGTGATCCATTATATAAACAAACTGAAAGAACAGAACCACATGATCATTTCATTAGATGCTGAGAAAGCATTTGACAAAATTCAACACCCCTTCATGATAAAAGTCCTGGAAAGAATAGGAATTCAAGGCCCATACCTAAACATAGTAAAAGCCATATACAGCAAACCAGTTGCTAACATTAAACTAAATGGAGAGAAACTTGAAGCAATCCCACTAAAATCAGGGACTAGACAAGGCTGCCCACTCTCTCCCTACTTATTCAATATAGTTCTTGATGTTCTAGCCTGAGCAATCAGACAACAAAAGGAGATCAAGGGGATACAGATCGGAAAAAAGAGGTCAAAATATCACTATTTGCAGATGACATGATAGTATATTTAAGTGATCCCAAAAGTTCCACCAGAGAACTACTAAAGCTGATAAACAACTTCAGCAAAGTGGCTGGGTATAAAATTAACTCAAATAAATCAGTTGCCTTCCTCTATACAAAAGAGAAACAAGCCGAGAAAGAAATTAGGGAAACGACACCCTTCATAATAGACCCAAATAATATAAAGTACCTCGGTGTGACAAGCAAGTAAAAGATCTGTACAATAAGAACTTCAAGACACTGAGGAAAGAAATTGAAGAAGACCTCAGAAGATGGAAAGATCTCCCATGCTCATGGATTGGCAGGATTAATATGGTAAAAATGGCCATTTTACCAAAAGCAATCTACAGATTCAATGCAATCCCCATCAAAATACCAATCCAATTCTTCAAAGAGTTAGACAGAACAATTTGCAAATTCATCTGGAATAACAAAAAACCCAGGATAGCTAAAGCTATCCTCAACAATAAAAGGACTTCAGGGGGAATCACTATCCCTGAACTCAAGCAGTATTACAGAGCAATAGTGATAAAAACTGCATGGTATTGGTACAGAGACAGACAGATAGACCAATGGAATAGAATTGAAGACCCAGAAATGAACCCACACACCTATGGTCACTTGATTTTTGACAAAGGAGCCAAAACCATCCAATGGAAAAAAGATAGCATTTTCAGCAAATGGTGCTGGTTCAACTGGAGGGCAACATGTAGAAGAATGCAGATCGATCTATGCTTATCACCCTGTACAAAGCTTAAGTCCAAGTGGATCAAGGACCTCCACATCAAACCAGACACACTCAAACTAATAGAAGAAAAACTAGGGAAGCATCTGGAAAAACATAGGCACTGGAAAAAATTTCCTGAACAAAACACCAATGGCTTATGCTCTAAGATCAAGAATCGACAAATGGGATCTCATAAAACTGCAAAGCTTCTGTAAGGCAAAGGAAACTGTGGTTAGGACAAAACGGCAACCAACAGATTGGGAAAAGATCTTTACCAATCCTACAACAGATAGAGGCCTTATATCCAAAATATACAAAGAACTCAAGAAGTTAGACCGCAGGGAAACAAATAACCCTATTAAAAAATGGGGTTCAGAGCTAAACAAAAATTCACAGCTGAGGAATGCCGAATGGCTGAGAAACACCTAAAGAAATGTTCAACATCTTTAGTCATAAGGGAAATGCAAATCAAAACAACCCTGAGATTTCACCTCACACCAGTGAGAATGGCTAAGATCAAAAACTCAGGTGACAGCAGATGCTGGCAAGGATGTGGAGAAAGAGGAACACTCCTCCATTGTTGGTGGGATTGCAGACTGGTAAAGCCATTCTGGAAATCAGTCTGGAGGTTCCTCAGAAAATTGGACATTGAACTGCCTGAGGATCCAGCTATACCTCTCTTGGGCATATACCCAAAAGATGCCTCAACATATAAAAGAGACACGTGCTCCACTATGTTCATCGCAGCCTTATTTATAATACCAGAAAATGGAAAGAACCCAGATGCCCTTCAACAGAGGAATGGATACAGAAAATGTGGTACATCTACACAATGGAATATTACTCAGCTATCAAAAACAACGAGTTTATGAAATTCATAGGCAAATGGTTGGAACTGGAAAATATCATCCTGAGTGAGCTAACCCAATCACAGAAAGACATACATGGTATGCACTCATTGATAGGTGGCTATTAGCCCAAATGCTTGAATTACCCTAGATCCCTAGAACAAACGAAACTCAAGACGGATGATCAAAATGTGAATGCTTCACTCCTTCTTTAAATGAGGAAAAAGAATACCCCTGGCAGGGAAG
Organism: Rattus norvegicus; assembly: GCF_021556685.1. Lineage (NCBI taxonomy): Eukaryota > Metazoa > Chordata > Mammalia > Rodentia > Muridae > Rattus > Rattus norvegicus. Next base: position 11,346,543 of record NC_141549.1, on the reverse strand, counting down.
GGAGAGGCAAAGATTAAAACAGAGACTAAAGGAACACCCATTCAGAGCCTGCCCCACTTGTGGCCCATACATATACAGCCACCCAATTAGACAAGATGGATGAAGCAAAGAAGTGTAGACCGACAGGAGCCGGATGTAGATCGCTCCTGAGAGACACAGCCAGAATACAGCAAATACAGAGGCGAATGCCAGCAGCAAACCACTGAACTGAGAATAGGTCCCCTATTGAAGGAATCAGAGAAAGAACTGGAAGAGCTTGAAGGGGCTCGAGACCCCAAAAGTACAACAATGCCAAGCAACCAGAGCTTCCAGGGACTAAGCCACTACCTAAAGACTATACATGGACTGACTCTGGACTCTGACCCCATAGGTAGCAATGAATATCCTAGTAAGAGCACCAGTGGAAGGGGAAGCCCTGGGTCCTGCTAAGACTGAACCCCCAGTGAACTAGTCTATGGGGGGAGGGCGGCAATTGGGGGAGGGTTGGGAGGGGAACACCCATAAGGAAGGGGAGGAGGGAGGGGAATGTTTGTCCGGAAACCGGGAAAGGGAATAACACTTGAAATGTATATAAGAAATACTCAAGTTAATAAAAAAAATGTATATGTCTTCAATAGACATTTTTCTCAAGAAGTAATACACATCACTACTAAATTACATGTAATAAAGTTCAACTTTAGCTTTCAGTAATCTTTATCTACACTCGTGGGGTGGTACCACTTTCCTCCATTGGAAACAGTACAAGTCACATAGAAATGGTTACATTTTACACCCAGATGGTCCAAAGTTTCTGGAGGATGGGGAATCATAGAACCACAGCTCATTACTAGGACACATGTAGAAGGCCTTAACTTCTTTAAATGATATGTGGCCAGGTCTTGCAAGTTACACAAGCAACTAAATTGACATTGCACCAGCCATGTTGTGTAAATCACACAAAGAATTAAAATCAGAAAGCCAAACTGCACGAATGACCTGCAGAAGAGGAAGGGATTCATTGTGCCTTGCTACAGCGTACGCAAGGGTCAAAGTTACTGTGCTAAGCCAATAAGTCAAAGACAATTCTAGAATTAGGCAAAAATATTGGCAATGGATAGATCTATGGAGGCAGACATCCCATGTTCTTTTGGAATGAGAAAATGTTTTGAATGGTAGAAGGTGCTCTTCAAATGTAGAAAACATTTTCTAAAAGTGCACAATGCATTTTAATTGTATCTACCCCTCACCACCTCCCATCTAGTCATCCCATGACTTTACCACCAGACTACATTCTGGTATCAATTAATTAAATAAAATTTTACTTATTTATTTATGATAGCAATTAATGATGCAATATTCCAATTTTATTCACCCTGTGCATCCAAGTAATGTATGTCATGTACTAAAAGGAATGTGATCTCTACCTTATTACACCAATACAGTCACTCTACCACTGATCATTTCCTCAAACCAAAATCAAACCCCCCTCCCCAAAGAGAGCAACTGCTATAAGGAACTCAGCAAGGGTGAGGATGTCAGGAACCCCTTCTCCATGGCAAAGAAGAAGCATAAAATCCCTCAGGACCAAAGCAGAATACACACACACACATATATATATATATATATATATATATATATATATATATATATATATGTGTGTGTGTGTGTGTGTGTGTGTGTGTGTGTGTGTGTTTGTGTGTGTGTATGTGACAATAAGAGTTAAAAGAGAAAGATGTATCAGTATATAAATAATAATGAAATATAAAAAGTAATTTTAAAAAGTCCTGATAGGACATTATGAAACGAGAAACCTCCACAGTAGATTTAAATGGGTTCATTTACTCTTGGCCATTTCCTGATGAACATGAGGACTGTACCTAAGAGGAGTTTGTTTCCTTAGAGACTCCATTAGAAAAAAACTAAATTTTCAATTGCAAGGTGTTATCAGGTGAAGATACTCCGGGGTTAAGAATGGCTGCATGAGGCCGCTTCTCCAATATAGGACTGAGTGTTCCAAGGTGTCTCACTCTACATAATGTCTGCTTATGGGCCTCAGTATGTCTTGTGATCTGCTTGAGAAGGACTCTGCTCTGATGCTAAGTGAGCAAGGCACTGTTCTATGATCATAAGAGATAATTAGAAATCACTTTTTCAATCTTTCTTTTGTAGAGAATCCCATTTACATTATCCCCAGGTCACTCACCTATCCAGTCTCAGGTTCTTGGTCAGCCAAGCAGTGTCAGGTGTGGTGTCCATGTCAGTGAATGAATCCTAAGTCAAGGCAGATATCTGTCCGTTATTCCCACAATATTTGTGTCCCAGTACTACAAGCATATCTAGTGACATTATACTCAAAGGTTTTGTACTATGGTTAGAGTATATGGGTTTTTTTCCCTAGATAATACTGCAGACATTTCTAGGAAAGAGTAAATGCTTGAAAGCCATGGAATCCCTGCTTTGGATTTCTCACATCTCAGACAGCACTTTCCCCTCCTGGAGCATCCGCTGTCTCAGTGAAGCTACTGTGATGAGCACAGTCAAACTCTCCATGTTTTGCCTCATCCTGTGGACATGCCCAAAGGCTGGGAGCACATGGATCAACAATACAGACCTAAACAGAATTCTCAACAGATACTCTCGCTTAAAGAAATGCACTATGAGAAATGTTCATCATCCCTATTCATCAGGGAAAAGCAAATAAAATGATTGTGAGATCCATCTTACATCAGAAGAGCTAAAACAATAAAGAAAGTCAAAGTTGATGCTAAGAGGGAGGGGAACACTTTTCTAATGTTGCTGGAAGTATAAACTTGTACAATAACTTTGGAAGTCAACACTTTGGGTTTTGAGAAAAAATGCGTAAGACAAGTTCACTTGCTAAACTATTTTCATACAGTCTTAATTGCTAATGTCTAGAAACAACCTAAAATCCTTCAACTAAAAAAGGATAAATATATATTTTTCACGTAGACAATGGAGTACGCTACAGCTGTCAAATTCATCATCTTGTTCCATCCTGGCAAAGGAAAGGACCAAGAAAACAAACATAAACTGACTTACCTGTGGAAACTATGTTTAAAGTAAAGAGCAGGTGTGCTACAGTCCACAACCCAGAGGAGCTAAGGAATAAGAGGGACAAAGATGATGACGGATGCACCTCACTGTGAAGAAGACCACAATAGATATCTATCTTATGTACATTGGTGTGGGGTGCAGTTAAAGGAGGTGTCTAAAGGAAGTTGAGAAATGGAAAGAAGAAGAAGCAATTGGGAAATCAATGGGAAATAGTGTCAGGATAATGAAGAATTGTGTGTTGTTATCTCTGGGAAAACCTGAAAACCGAACACAATGAAAACTTCTAGGAATCAATGATGGATAATCTAAGATAAGATTTCAAGAAGTTGGGGATACTGGGCCTTCTCCTGTAACCAGACAGTCTTCCAGTGTGCAGATTAGCATATCAGTCCAGCCACAAAACATTTCACCTACATTTTGTACAGCCTACAAGATGTGCTGTAGTAAAGGTGGCACAGAAATTGTGAAAGTGTCTAATAAATGCCTGGATACATTTGACACCTATACCACGAGAGTGTGTCCACCACTACCAATTCTTGGAGTACCAAGAACTGCAGTCTGGACTACCCAGAGGCACAGATGCACGTGCCAGATAGAAACAAATGAATTCAAAAAATTCCAATGAAAAGATTTCTAATAATATTCTGATATATACAGAGATAGGTCTTACCCTCTATTGTCATCAGAAAAGCTTCACTTCGTAAATAATGAAAATCAATGCAAAGACACACAGGCCAACATTAGGTAGAGATAGGTTGCAAGAATTTTTGTAGGAGTTGGGGTTAAAGGAAAACAGAAGAAAAAATGCAGCCAAATTGAGCCCATATGGTACTGGGAATGAATGGTCCACCAGACAGCCTGCATGGGGAGGTATCTAGAGGCCTACATTTGACTGCCCTAGGCCCTCAGCACCTTGCAACTCTAGTGTAGGGTCATCTTCATGTGAAGTCTTAACAGTGGTAGCAAGGTCTGTCTCTGCCTCTGTTCCCTGTGCATGGGAACCTCTCCCCTCACTGGGTTGCAAGCTCTAGCCTTAGTAGAAGAAGAGGTGCCCTGGATTAATGTAAATAGAGAAGCCATGGCTGCTATGTATATTTCGGAGTCATGACCTATTCTGAAAAGGAAGGAAGGAGGAACTGCTAGAAATGATGCAGATAGTGCTAGTGGAGAGAGAAAGAGACTGAGAGAAGTCAGAGAGGGTAGGATGGATACATGGAGAGAAGCAGGGAGGGAGAGTGGGAAGAAGTTAGGGAGGAACAGAACGAGGGAGGGAGAAAGGGAGTGACAGAGAGAGAGAGAGAGAGAGAGAGAGAGAGAGAGGGAAAGAGAGAGAGAGAGACAGACACAGACAGTAATACAGAGAGACAGAGTAATATGTAGAGGGACACAAAGAGAGAAACACAACAGGCAGATTGACACAGAAACAGAGAGGGAGAATAGAATAAACATTCAACAACAAAAAGTAAAGGATAGTGTCTATGAATGTTATTTTAAGGGTCTTTAAGATGTTTCCCTCCCCTCCTTAGGGTTAGTCAGTTTCAAAACATATGGCATTGGTGACTGGGGTTTTGCTTTCTCTTAACATGTCCTGATCCAAAAGAATTCATATACAGAAAACATATACAGAAAACCAACAGCTCACATCACAGTAAATGGAGAGGAACTTGCAGCAACCCAAATGTAATCAGGATTGAGAAAAGGCTGCCCACTCTCTCCCTGCCTATTCAATATAACTATTGAAATCCTAGCCAAACAAATAGACATCAAAGGAGGTTATAGGGATTCAAATTGTAAAGGAAGAAGTCAAAATAGCACTGTTTGCCTATGGTACTTATGTGACTCCAAAAATTCAACCGGATTATTCGGACCACTGACAAAACACTCCTGCAAAGGACTTGGATATAAAATTAACTCAAATCAGTAGTCTTAATCTACTCAAGGATAAACAGAATGAGAAATAAGTGAAAGGTGTGTATGACCAGAACTACAAGTCTTTGAAGAAAGAAATCAAAGATTATCACAGAGATGGTTCATTTTGGAGAAAAACTACTCTTAAGAGTAGAAAAGGTATAGAGGAAGAGATGGGATACAAGGGAGTGAGGGAGATGAGGGAGTAGAGAAGTGATGGATGCCACATACCACAGGGTTGGGACAGAGAAAGGGTGGTAATAGTTGCTCAAGTTTCATTCCGTTGCTGTGATAAGGACCAGGACTAAATGCTACTAAGGAAAGAGAAAGTTTTCTTGCAGGTGACAGATCACAGTCCAACACCAGAGAGAATCAGATCAAGGACTCAAGCAGGAATTGATAGAAGAAGCAATGGAGGCTGAATCCCCTCTGAAAGAGTGCTAGGGGGCCAGCTTCCATCTGGTAAGCCGTTGGATGTTCCTAGGTCAGCTGTTCTCAAAGAGCTGTAAACCTCTGGGCTTAACCCCTAAATTAATCATGGTCATGGAAACTAACTCTGGGAAAGAAAATTCCTATACAGGCACACTGCTATTGTGAGGCTGTTGCCTGTCACAGGTATGCATGTGATCTATTTCCACACCAAACACATGTAAAAGCAAGGGAACATGCCCGGGGTATGTTTATGTTAGACTGGGATAATTAGGGCTGAAGTTATGAGTACAATTAAAGATACAGTTCAACAGTAGTGACTCGGCTTACAAAACCGAGGTACAGTCTATTTTGAGAAATCTCTGGGAACAGTGGAGTGGAAAACAGATGTATACCTGTGTGAATTTAAAATCTCTGGAAATGGGAGGCAACATGGGAGCCTTTAAGAAAATTCCTGTTAGAAAGAGACAGTAATGGAACCACCCTCTTCAAAATGACCTAACAATGCAGAACCTTAATAACCAGGCAACCCATTGGTTAGAGAAAGGCCTGCAGGCTCACTTGTTAGAGACAGTGGAGAGGGGAGGATATTCTCTTGCTTCTTCACACTACTTGAGGACTCAAGGAAGACAACAGGAAATGCCACAAAAGTATTTGCAGGCACAGGGTTCACTCTTGCCTTCAACACCTCTGGCCACTTTTCTGAAAGGGGGAAAAAATTGACCAAAGCCAGCCAAGCAAAAGACCACACAGACCAGGTAACCACTCTGTTTTCTCTTGCTGTTATGCATAGAAATAATTCAGGGAATCATGGAATGAGGAGAACCAATCAGATGTTTGCACATTTGTGCCAGCTTGAACCATCCACTTTGAAGTTTTTTCAGGTTGATAATGATTCTGCTCAAAAGAACTAGATAGAGCCCTGGAGAGAGGCATGGAATTGAGAATTCATCTGCTCTAAAGACCCAGATGGAGCCCAAGAGATTGGTATGATTCAGGGTACAGACTGTGGTTGAGCAGATGAACACGTGGGTGCCTTCTCTGCAGGAAAGGGAACCCTTGGTTGTCCTTGCTTTTCTGTCTACATATACAAGTTTTGCAACACCCCTACAGTTATTGGACCTGCTGTTTGTGAGGTGAGTGCCCATCTCCAATCCCATAGTTCTCAGAGCATCCTGATGTTTTCAGGAATTTCCCTCCCTTCCCCTGTCTCTGTATCTCTGTCTCTGTCTCTGTCTCTCTCTGTCTGTCTCTCTGTCTCTGTCTCTGTCTCTGCCTATCTCTGTCTCTCTCTGTCTCTGCATTTTTCTTTCTCTTTTATATGTCTTTCTCTCTGTCTCAACACTGTCTCTCTTTGTTTCTCTCTCACACTTTCTCGTTCTTTTTCTCTCCATTTCTGTCTCTGTCTCTCTAGGAGGGAAGGAGATTGGAAGGGTAGGAGGGAGGTAGGGAGGGAGAGACAGGGTCAGAGACAAAGAGAGACAGAGTAAGAAGAACAGAGACACAAGACACACAAAGGCACACGGAAACTGGCAGATTCACAGAGAAATGGAGAACGAGAACAGAAAAAGCATTCAAGAACACAAAAGTAAGGGGTTGTTTCTGTGATTGTCGTTTTAAGGATCTTTAAGGAAGTTCCCTCCCCTCTTTTGGGATGGTCAGTTTGCAATAATTCTGTATGGGTGACGGGCTTATAGTTATGGCATAAACATGTGCTGATCAGCCAGAATTCAAGGCCCATATCTCAACATAGTAAAAGCAATATATAGACAACCAGCAGCCCACATCACACTAAGTTGAGAGAAACTTGAAATAACCCCACTGAAATCAGGTCTTGAAGACCTAGCCAGAGCAATTAGACAACAAAAGGAAGTCAGAGGGATATAAACTGGAAAGGAAGAAGTCAAAATACAATTATTTGTAGAACATGATATTATACTCAAGTGACCCCAAAAATTACAAAACAGTACTATTATAGCTGAAAAACAAATTCAGCAAAGTAGTTGGATATAAAATTAAAGCAAACAAATCAGTAGACCTTATGTGCTCAAGGATAAACAGGATGAGAAAAAAATTAGGAAATGACACCCTTCACAATAGCCACAAATATCTGTAAAATACCTTGGTGTGACTCTAATCAAACAAGTGAAAGATCTTTATAACAAAAATACAAGTCACTGAAGAAAGAAATCACAGTAGATTCCAGAAGATGGAAAGATCTCCTAGGCTCATGAATTGGCAGGTTTAATAGAGAAAAGGCTATCTTGCCCAAAGCCATCTACAGATTCAATGAAATACCCATTAAAATTCTTAATCAATTCTTCATTGAATTAAAAAGAGCAATTTGCAAATTCATTTGGAAAAGGAAAAAAGAACTTAGGATTTCAACAAGTATTCTAAACAATAAAAGAATCTGGGAAAATCACCCTTCCTGACCTAAATCTGTATTACAAAAAAATATTTTTTGACAAAAACTTCATAATATTGGTACAGAGACAGGCAGATGGATCAACAGAATAGAACTGAAGACTAAGAAGTGAACCCATACACCTATGGTCACTTGATCTTTCACAAAGGACCTAAAGCTATCCAATGGAAGAAAGACAGGATTTTCAACATACGGTGCTGGTTCAACTGGAAGTCAGCATGGCTATGAATGCAAAACCCATTCTTACCTCCTTGTACAGAGCTCTAGTCAAGTGGATCAAAGACCTCCACACAAAATGAGACACACTGAAACTAATAGAAGGAAGGTGAGGAAGAGCCTGGAACACATAAACACAGAGGGAAATCTCCTGAACAGAACAACAATGGCTCATGCTTTAAGATCAAGAATCAACAAATGGGACCTTATAAAATTGCCATCCCTCAGTACAGGAAACAACATGATCAATAGGATTGAATGTCAAACAAAATATTGGGAAAAGGTCTTCACCTACCCTATATTTGATAGATGGCTAATATCTAAAATATACAGAGATATCAAGAAATTAGACCCCAGGAAATAAAAAAGAATCCTATGAAAAATGGGATACAAAGATAAATAAAGAATCCTCAATAGAGGAATCCTGAATGGCTGAGAAGCACCTAAGAAATGTGGACTGAACCAAGGGACAGAAGGTGGTGACCCCTCCAGATGAATTAGGGAAAAGCTGAAGGAAGCGAAGGTAGTATTCAACCCTGTAGGAGGGCCAGCAATCTCGATTAACCTGGACTCCTGAGATCTCTTAGTCATTGGATCACCAACTAGGCAGCATATACCAGGGGAAATAAGGCCTCCAACCTATGTATAACGGAGGACTCCTGGGTCTGAGTTAATTCATAGAAGATTCATCTAATCCTCAGGAGACTGAAGGCCCAAGACTTTTAGAAGTCCTGTGGGGTGGGTAGGTTGGGGAAACCCTTGTGGAGATGGGTTGGGGGCAGAACAGGCATGTAGGGAAGAGGTATGGGATGTGGAACCCTCCAGGTTTAGACCAGAGCAGAATAAAACATACAGCATAAAAATGAATAAGTAAAAATTTAAAAAGAAAGAATTGTCTAACATCCTTAGTTATCAGGGAATGGCAAATAGAAACAACCTGAGATACCAGCTCCCACCTCACAGTCAAAACAGCTAAGATCAAAAAGTCATGTGACATTAGATGCTGATGAGAGGGTGGAGAAATAGCAAAACTCCTCCACTTTTGGTTAAATTGAAAGCCAATACAAGTATTCTGGAAATTGGTGGTTTCTCAAAAAATTGGACATAGTACTAACTGAGGCCCCAGCTATACCATTCCCAAGCATACATCCAAAAGATTCTCTGACATATAACAAGGACACATGCTGCACTATATCAGCCTTATGTATAGTAACCAGAAGCTGGAAAGAACCAGATGTCCTTCAACATAGGAAGGAAACAGAAAATGTGATGCATTTACACACTGGAGTACTACACACCTATTAAAAACAATTACATGAAATTAGGCAAATGAATGGAACTTGAGAATACCAACCTGAGAGAGGTAACCCACTCACAAAGGAACACACATGGTCTACACTAGCTGCAAAGTGGATAATAGGCCAACAGCTTGGAATACCTAAGAAAAGATTCACAGATCATATGAAGCTCAAGAAGAAGGAAGACCAAAATGTGAATGCTTCATTCCTCCTTAAAGGGGAGAACAAAATACTCAGGACAGGAAATTCAGAAACAAAGAGTGGAGATGGACTGTGGAGAAGGTCTTTCAGAGACTGCCTCACCTGGGGACATATGCAAAATGCAGGCTACAAACTCAGGCACTATTGCTGATTCCAAGAAGTGCTAGCTGAAAGGAGCCAGGTATGGCTGACTCCTAAGAGGCTTTGCTGGATCCCTACTGACACACATGAGGATAGCTGCAGCTAACCATTGGACTGAACAAGGGGCACACAATGGAGAAGTAAGAGAAAAGACTGAAGGAGCAGAAAGATTTGTAACCCCATAAGAAGAACAACAGTATCAAACAAACACATCCCACCAGACTTCCCAGGGACCAAACCACCAACCAATCAGTACACCTGGAGGGACCCATGACTCCAGCCAAACACGTAGCAGAGGATGGCATTGGCTAGCATCATAAAGAGTAAAAGCCCTTGGCCCTGTGAAGACTCTGTTCCCCAATGTAGGATAATGCCAGGGTGTTGAGGGTGGAATGGGTAGGTAGGAGTTGGCGCATCCTCAGAGAAGAGGGGGATTGGGAAGGGGATATGGGTAAGGGGTAAAGCAGATAACATTTGAAATTTAAATACAAAAAATTTCCACGAAAAAGACAATTTAAAAAAAAGTAGCAAAAAAGCAAGTGTGGATCAGGAATTGAAGTAGTTCAGGCTCAAAAGCAGCAGGAAGAAGGGGATGTTGAGCAGCTACTGACAGAGAAAAGCTGTACCAGTCATTGGTGTTAAACTACCAAGTGTTATGCAGGAAAAGACAATGAAGAAGAAGTCAGCCATTTTGGATGCCACAGTTTTGTTGACTCTATACTGCTCTACAGTACTCTCTGACTTACAATCAATGATTGAATTCCTAATCTCACTGGATCAGTGGTAAAAATTATTCTTCCTCGGTTTTTCTATCATAGTTATATTATGAATTCTAGTGTGGTGGTGCATCTACTTGATTCATATACTATGGCAGTGGTGGGAGTTGTGTGCCTAACTTTGGTGACATGATCAGCTTCCTAGACGCTTGGAACATAATCCTCATGTCACATAATCCTTCTCTATACAGGCTTTTCATGTCTTGATAATTTCCAAATTATCAAGTGGAATTGGCATCTTCACAGACGAATCCTCTGAACTTAGATGTCCTTGTTCCCATTACCAACAGATTCAAAAACTCACCTGCTCGTTGGAACAGAACCATCAGGAGTCCTAGAGTTTATCTATTGTGTTTTATTTTGTCTCACCAAAGGATACAGCTCAAGACCATGATGTGAAACTAGGTTCCCTTGAAGGGAGATTTAGGTCCCAGGGTTATTTGTGTACCAAGTCATTTTAAGGATTTCTAACTTTTCCTTTAACCCATAAAGAATGTTATATTCTAGCATAACACACATATACAACACACACACACACACACACACACACACACATTGCCCCAAAGAGGAAAAAACACATGAACACACACACACACAGATGCAAATGTATGTGAGCATGTATGCATGTAAGCACTCCCTTGTACTTTCATGGATGAACATGCACAAATAAACCTAACACATAACAAAGCTATCATGCAATGCCCTCATCACAAGTACCTTGAGGCATAACCATGCACATGCATATGAACATGCAGGAGATTGGGAACAACTTTTGGGAATTGAAACAAAAGAAACTAAGTAAACATCAGAGGGAAGAGTAAAGGAGCAATGAACTCAACTCTATGTCATTCAACAAGGGAGACAACATAGTAATTAACTATAATACCGCCCACCACTGTGGAGTAGCAGGGAAGTCTGATCTCATGCACATGATGTTTGCCCCTCACATCACTGGCTTCCTAAAGTGTGACCCAGACACTCTGCTTGAATTAGGGAGATGACCAAGGGATAAACAGTGAATGACTTTGGAACAAATATTGCTGAGAAGAGCAGAAAAAAAAAGAGTATAGAGTTAGACATGTGATAACAGGGAGGAAGAATGATTAGGAACTAGAGAAGTGATGGCTGCCACATAACACCCGATGGGGACAGAGAAAATGTGGTGTGTTCTGTTCAGGTTTCATTCAGTTGCTTTGACAAGCAGGAGGATTAAATGCTACTAAGGAAAGAGAAAGTTTTCTTGCAGATGACAGGTCACAGTCCACCATTGGAGAGAATCAGATCAAGGACTCAAGCAGGAATTGAAAGAAGAGGCAATGGAGGATGAATCCCCTCTGAAAGAGTGCTAGGGGCCAGCTTCCATCTTGTAAGCCATTGGATGTTCCTAGATCAGCTGTTCACAAAGGGCTGTAAAGCTACGGGCTTAAGTCATAAAATGATCATGGTGGTAGAAACCGACTCTGTGAAAGACAATTCCTAGGCAGGCCCACTGACATTGTGGGGCTGCTGGCTGTCACAGGCATGCATGTGATCTCATTCCACACAGAACACATACAAGGTCATGTAAATACAAGGAAACCAGCCTAGGGTATGTCTATGGTAAATTGGGATAATTAGGGCTGAATTTATGAGTATAGTTACTGATGCAGCTTAAAAGTAGAGAGACTCAGACACCACCCAGACCTGAAGGGAATCGGACAACATTCTCTGCACCCAAATCCTGTAGGAGGGAGAGCTAAACCTTCAGAGGGGCAGACATACCTGGTAAGCCAGAAGAGACTACACATTGCCTACATTTCTGACTCCAGAGGAAAACACCTAATGCCATCTGGGACCCCTGTGCATGGGGGCTCCAGGAAAAGGCAGCGAAGGCCCTCCTGTTTGCCAACCTCACCGAGAGCTCAAAAGCAGCCCCCCACGAGCAACTGGAGCTGCAGCACCACAGGTAAGACCAACTTTTCTGGTCCAAGCAACCTGCCTGGTGGACTCAGGACACAGGCCACAGAAACAGCTGAAGACCAGTAGACAGGAAATACTACATGCCCGAAAGCAGAACACTCTGTTCCCATTACTGGATGAAAGAAAACAGGAAAACAGGTCTACAGCACTCCTGAAACAGGCCTATGGGATGGTCTAACCACTGTCAGAAATACCAGAACAAGGTAACACCAGAGACAACCTGATGGCTAGAGGCAAGTGCAGGAACCCAAGCAACAGAAACCAAGACTACATGGCATCATCGGAGCCCAATTCTCCCACCAAAGCAAACACTGAATGTCCAAACACACCACAAAAGCAAGATCAAGATTTAAAATCACATTTGTCCGTGATGCTAGAGGACTTCAAGAAAGACATGAAGAACTCCCTCACAGAATCGCAAGAAAACATAAACAAACAAGTAGAAGCCTATAGAGAGGAAACACAAAAATCCCTGAAAGAATTCCAGGAAAACACAATCAAACAGGTGAAGGAATTAAAAATGGAAATAGAAGCAATAAAGAAAGCACAACTGGAAACAACCCTGGATATAGAAAACCAAAGGAAGAGAGAAGAAGACGTAGATACAAGTATCACCAACAGAATACAAGAGAAAGAAGAGAGAAGCTCAGGAGCAGAAGATTCTATAGAAATCATCGACACAATGATCACAGAAAATGTAAACCAGAAAAAGCTACTGGTCCAAAACATACAGGAGATCCAGGACTCAATGAGAATATCACACCTAAGGATAATAGGTATAGAAGAGAATGAACACTCCCAGCTCAAGGGACCAGTAAATAACTTCAACAAAATCATAGAAGAAAACTTCCCTAACCTAAAGAAAGAGATGCCCATAAACATACAAGAAGCCTACAGAAGTCCAAATAGATTGGACCAGAAAAGAAACTCCTCCCATCACATAATACTCAAAATATCAAATGCACAAAATAAAGAAAGAATATTAAAAGCAGTAAGGGGAAAAGGTCAAGTAACATATAAAGGTAGACCTATCAGAATCACACCAGACTTCTAACCAGAGACTATGAAAGCCAGAAGATACTGGACAGATGTCATACAGACCCTAAGAGAATACAAATGCCAGCCCAGGTTACTGTATCCTGCAAAACTCTCAATTAACATAGATGGAGAAACCAAGATATTCCATGACAAAACCAAATTTACACAATATCTTTCTACAAATCCAGCACTACAAAGGATAATAAATGGTAAAGCCCAACATAAGGAGGCAAGCTATACCCTAGAAGAAGCAAGAAACTAATCGTCTTGGCAACAAAACAAAAGGAAGAAACGCACACAAACATAACCTCATATCCAAATATGAATATAACACGAAGCAATAATCACTATTCCTTAATATCTCTCAACATCAATGGCCTCAACTCCCCAATAAAAAGACATAGATTAACAAACTGGATACGCAATGAGGACCCTGGATTCTGCTGCCTGCAGGAAACACACCTCAGAGACAAAGACAGACACTACCTCAGAGTGAAAGGCTAGAAAACAACTTGCCAAGCAAATGGTCGGAAGAAACAAGCTGGAGTAGCCATTCTAATATCAAATAAAATCAATTTTCAACTAAAATTCATCAAAAAAGATAAGGAAGGACACTTTATATTCATCAAAGGAAAAATCCACCAAGATGAACTCTCAATCCTAAATATCTATGCCCCAAATACAAGGGCACCTACATACATAAAAGAAACCTTACTAAAGCTCAAAACACACATTGCACCTCACACAATAATAGTAGGAGATTTCAACACCCCACTCTCATCAATGGACAGATCATGGAAACAGAAATTAAACAAAGACGTAGACAGACTAAGAGAAGTCATGAGCCAAATGGACTTAACGGATATTTATAGAACATTCTATCCTAAAGCAAAAGGATATACCTTCTTCTCAGCTCCTCATGGTACTTTCTCCAAAACTGACCATATAATTGGTCAAAAAACGGGACTCAACAGGTACAGAAAGATAGAAATAATCCCATGCGTGCTATCGGACCACAACGGCCTAAAACTGGTCTTCAATAACAATAAGGGAAGAATGCCCACATATACGTGGAAATTGAACAATGCTCTACTCAATGATAACCTGGTCAAGGAAGAAATAAAGAAAGAAATTAAAGGCTTTTTAGAATTTAATGAAAATGAAGGTACAACATACCCAAACTTATGGGACACAATGAAAGCTGTGCTGGGGGGAAAATTCATAGCGCTGAGTGCCTGCAGAAAGAAACAGGAAAGAGCATTTGTCAGCAGCTTGACAGCACACCTAAAAGCTCTAGAACAAAAAGAAGCAAATACATGCAGGAGGAGTAGAAGGCAGGAAATAATCAAACTCAGAGCTGAAATCAACCAAGTAGAAACAAAAAGGACCATAGAAAGAATCAACAGAACCAAAAGTTGGTTCTTTGAGAAAATCAACAAGATAGATAAACCCTTAGCTAGACTAATGAGAGGACACAGAGAGTGTGTCCAAATTAACAAAATTCAACAAGATAGATAAACCCTTAGAGACTAATTAGAGGACACAGAGTGTGTCCAAATTAACAAAATCAGAAATGAAAAGGGAGACATAACTACAGAATCAGAGGAAATTCAAAAAATCATCAGATCCTACTACAAAAGCCTATATTCAACAAAACTTGAAAATCTGCAGGAAATGGACAATTTCCTAGACAGAACCAGGTACCGAAGTTAAATCAGGAACAGATAAACCATTTAAACAACCCCATAACTCCTAATGAAATAGAAGCAGTCATTAAAGGTCTCCCAACCAAAAAGAGCCCAGGTTCAGACGGGTTCAGTGCAGAATTTTATAAGACCTTCATAGAAGACCTCATACCAATGCTGTCCAAAGTATTCCACAAAATTGAAACAGATGGAGCGCTACCAAATTCCTTCTATGAAGCCACAATTACTCTTATTCCTAAACCACACAAAGACCCAACAAAGAAGGAGAACTTCAGACCAATTTCCCTTATGAATATCAATGCAAAAATACTCAATAAAATTCTGGCAAACTGAATCCAAGAGCACATCAAAACAGTCATCCACCATGATCAAGTAGGCTTCATCCCAGACATTCAGGGATGGTTTAATATATGGAAAACCATCAACATGTTCCATTATATAAACAAACTGAAAGAACAAAACCACATGATCATTTCATTAGATGCTGAGAAAGCATTTGACAAAATTTAACACGCCTTCATGATAAATGTCCTGGAAAGAATAGGCATTCAAGGCTCATACCTAAACATAGTAAAAGCCATATACAGCCAACTAGTAGCTAACATTAAACTAAATGGAGAGAAACTTGAATCAATCACACTAAAATCAGGGACTAGACAAGGCTGCCCACTCTCTCCCTACTTATTCAATATAGTTCTTGAAGTTCTAGCCAGAGCAATCAGACAAAAAGAGACCAAGGGGATACAGATTGGAAAAGAAGAAGTCAAAATATCACTATTTGCAGAGGATATGATACTTTATTTAAGCAATCCCAAAAGTTCCACCAGAGAACTACTAAATGTGAAAACACTTTCAGCAAAGTAGCTGGATATTAAATTAACTCAAATAATCAGTAGCCTTCCTCTACACAAAAGAGAAACAAGCCGAGAAAGAAATTAGGGAAACGACACCCTTCATAATAGTCCCAAATAATACAAAATACCTCGGTGTGACTTTAACAAAGCAAGTAAAAGATCTGTACAATAAGAACTTCAAGCCTCGGAAGAAAAAATTGAAGAAGACCTCAGAAGATGGAAAGAACTCCCATGCTCATGGATTGGCAGGATTAATATAGTAAAAATGGCCATTCTACCAAAAGCGATCTACAGATTCAATGCAATCCCCATCAAAATGCCAATCCAATTTTTCAGAGAGTTAGACAGAACAATTTGCAAATTCATCTGGAATGACAAAAAACCCAGGATACCTAAAACTATCCTCAACCAAAAAAGGACTTCAGGAGAAATCACTATTCCTGAATTCAAGCAGTGTTACAGGGCAATAGTGATTTTAAAAAAAAAAAAATTGCATGGTATTGGTACAGAGACAGACAGACCAATGGAATACAATTGAAGGCCCAGAAATGAACCCACACCCCTCTGGGCACTTGATTTTTGACAAAGGAGCCAAAAATATCCAATGGAAAAAAGATACCATTTTCAGCAAATGGTGCTGGTTCAACCTGAGGTCAACATGTAGAAGAATGCAGATCGATCCATGCTTATCACCTTGTACAAAGCTGAAGTTCAAGTGGATCAAGGACCTCCACATCAAACCAGATACACTCAAACTAATAGAAGAAAAAGTGGGGAAGCATCTCGAACACATGGGCCCTGAAGAAAATTTCCTGAACAAAACACCAATGGCTTATGCTCTAAGATCAAGAATCAACAAATGGGATCTCATAAAACTGCAAAGCTTCTGTAAGGGAAAGGACACTGTGGTTAGGATAAAATGGCAACCAACAGATTGGGAAACGATATTTACCAATCCTACAACCAATAGAGGGCTTATATCCAAAATATACAAAGAACTCAAGAAGTTAGACCGCAGGGAGACAAATAACCCTATTAAAAATAGGGTTCAGAGCTAAACAAAGAATTCACAGATGAGGAATGCCATATGTCTGAGAAACACCTAAAGAAATGTTCAACATCTTTAGTCATAAGGGAAATGCAAATCAAAACAACCCTGAGATTTCACCTCACAAAAGTGAGAATGGCTAAGATCAAAAACTCATGTGACAGCAAATGCTGGCAAGGATGTGGAGAAAGAGGACCACTCCTCCATTGTTGGTGGGATTGCAGACTGGTACAACCATTCAGGAAATCAGTTTGGAGATTCCTCAGAAAATTGGACATTGAACTACCTGAGGACCCAGCTATACCTCTCTTGGGCACATAACCAAAAGATTCCCCAACATATAACAAAGACATGTGCTCCACTATGTTCATCGCAGCCTTATTTATAATAGCCAGAAGCTGGAAAGAACCCAGATGCCCTTCAACAGAGGAATGGATACAGAAAATATGGTACATCTACACAATGGAATATTACTCAGCTATCAAAAACAATGACCTTATGAAATTCATAGGCAAATGGAGGGAACTGGAAAATACCACCCTGTGTGAGGTAACCGTCACAGAAAAACACACATGGTATGCACTCATTCAAAAGTGACTATTAGCCCAAATGCTTGAATTACTACCCTAGATGCACAGAACACATGAAACTCAAGATGGATGATCAAAATTCGAATGCTTCACTCCTTCATTAAAATGGGAACAAGAATACCCTTGGCAGGGAATAGGGAGGCAAAGATTAAAACAGAAGCAGAAGGAACACCCATTCAGAGCCTGCCCCACATGTGGCCCATACATATACAGCCTCCCAATTAGACAAGATGGATGAAGCAAAGAAGTCCAGGCTGACAGGAGCCGGATGTAGATCTCTCCTGAGAGACACAGCCAGAATATAGCAAAAACATAGCCGAATGCCAGCAGCAAACCACTGAACTGAGAACAGGACCCCTGTTGAAGGAATCAGAGAAAGGACTGGAAGAGCTTGAAGGGGCTCGAGACCCCATATGAACAACAATGCCAACCACCCAGGGTTTCCAGGGACTAAGCCACTACCCAAAGACTATACATGGACTGACCCTATGCTCCAACCTCATAGGTAGCATTGAATAGCCTAGTAAGAGCACCAGTGGAAGGGGAAGCCCTTGATCCTGCTAAGACTAAACCCCCAGTGAACGTGATTGTTGGGGGGAGGGCGGCAATGGGGGGAGGATGGGGAAGGGAACACCCATATAGAAGGGGAGACAGAGGGATTATGGGGATGTTGGCCTGGAAACCAGGAAAGGGAATAACAATCGAAATGTAAATAAGAAATACTCAAGTTAATAAAGAAAAAAAAATAAATTGTTAGTATTTGGTTTACATTGTGTAAAAGCTGTCTAAAATGAGAGAAAATGTCTGCAAACTATAAATATTCTATTTGATAAATTATTTTGTTTATTCAAAATTTTTAAAGGAACAAAATAATTTCAAATAGATAAACATAAGCATTTAAACAATGAACTGACATGCTGAAAGTATAAAAGTTAAATGTAATAGTCTTTCTTCTCGAGAAGATAAACAAGTCACCTCTAAATCACATGTAAAAAAAAAGCATACTAGTATTTTACTTACTAAACTATCATCATATGATCGCTATGGGTAATGGCTAGAAAGAACCTAAAGTCCTTCCACTGAGGAATGGATAAATGAAATAGTTAATATTTACACACTGGAGTGTTCTACAGCTCTTAAAATCCACATGTTGTTCCATCCTGGCAAATAAATGGAAAAAGAAAACAAATAGAATATAAACTCATTTATATGTGGAAATTACTGATAAAGTAAAGAACAAGTATGCTGTAATCCACAGACCCAGACAAGCTAAGCAATAAAAGGGCCTAAGATACAGATGCATGCACCTCACTGTGAATAGGAAGCAAATGGACATCTATCTTGGTAAATTGGGGTGGGTATAGTTATGGGAGGGGTCTAAATGAAGGGTAGGGATGGGAAAGGAGGAATCAATTGGGGAGGACAAAGGGAGAGACTCTTTGGAGTGTAAATTAGAATTGGGGATATCTCTGGGAAAAGCTGGTAACCTAGCCCAGTGGAAACTTCTAGGAATCTATGAGGTGTGATTCTAGATCAGATTGCTAGTGGTTCGGGATATTGACACCTTTCCTGTAACCAGAACAACTTCTAGTTGACAAATTTGCATATCAAGTGAGCCACAAAACATTTCACCTATATTTGGTACAGCCTACAAGATGTGTTGTAGTAAAGGTGGCACAGAAATTGGGAAAGTGTCTAACGAATGCCTGACACATCTGAGACCTATGCCATGAGAGTGTTACTGCCCAGGCTGGACTGCCCAGAGGCACAGATGCACACAGAGACAGGTTAGAAATTAGTGAATAGAAAATTATGTCAGAAGCTCCCGGAAACGGCGGCACAGGTCTTCCTGGTTGCTGCCGCTGCAGAGAGCCCGTGGGCAGCACCCCACGAGCGAACTTGAGCCCCGGGACCACAGGTAAGACCAACTTTTCTGCTGCAAGAAAGCTGCCTGGTGAGCTTGGGACACACAGAAGCAGAATTCCTCTAGGACCGGGCACGTTCTGTGTTTACCGGAAGTCCCACACCCGCGGATCCCGGCCCGCAGCAGCTCTCTGCCCCCAGACCCTGTGAGAGAGAGACCCAACCGCCTGGTCAGGTGGGCACTCCTGAGGCTGCAGAGCGGAAGAGACCACCAACACTGCTCACCCCTGCCCACATCCCTGGCCCAAGAGGAAACTGTATAAGGCCTCTGGGCTCCCGTGGGGGAGGGCCCAGGAGCGGCAGGACCCCTGTGCCTGAGACACCACCAGAACCTGAAGGAAACAGACCAGATAAACAGTTCTCTGCACCCAAATCCCGTGGGAGGGAGAGCTGAACCTTCAGAGAGGCAGACAAGCCTGGGAAACCAGAAGAGACTGCTCTCTGCACACACATCTCAGACGCCAGAGGAAAAAGCCAAAGACCATCTGGAACCCTGGTGCACTGAAGCTCCTGGAAACAGCAGCACAGGTCTTCCTGGTTGCTGCCGCTGCAGAGAGCCCGTGGGCAGCACCCCACGAGTGAACTTGAGCCTCGGGACCACAGGTAAGACCAACTTTTCTGCTGCAAGAAAGCTGCCTGGTGAACTCAAGACACAGGCCCACAGGAACAGCTGTAGACCTGTAGAGAGGAAAAACTACACGCCGGAAAGCAGAACACTCTGTCCCCATAACTGACTGAAAGAGAGGAAAACAGGTCTACAGCACTCCTGACACACAGGCTTATAGGACAGTCTAGCCACTGTCAGAAATAGCAGAACAAAGTAACACTAGAGATAATCTGATGGCGAGAGGCAAGCACAGGAACCCAAGCGACAGAAACCAAGACTACATGGCACCATCAGAGCCCAATTCTCCCATCAAAACAAACATGGAATATCCAAACACACCAGAAAAGCAAGATCTAGTTTCAAAATCATTTTTGATCATGATGCTGGAGGACTTCAAGAAAGACGTGAAGAACTCCCTTAGAGAACAAGTAGAAGCCTACAGAGAGGAATCGCAAAAATGCCTGAAAGAATCGCAAAAATCCCTGAAAGAATTCCAGGAAAACATAAATAAACAAGTAGAAGCCCATAGAGAGGAGACACAAAAATCCCTGAAAGAATTCCAGGAAAACACAATCAAACAGTTGAAGGAATTAAAAATGGAAATAGAAGCAATCAAGAAAGAACACATGGAAACAACCCTGGATATAGAAAACCAAAAGAAGAGACAAGGAGCTGTAGATACAAGCTTCACCAACAGAATACAAGAGATGGAAGACAGAATCTCAGGAGCAGAAGATTCCATAGAAATCATTGACTCAACTGTCAAAGATAACATAAAGCAGAAAAAGCTACTGGTCCAAAACATACAGGAAATCCAGGACTCAATGAGAAGATCAAACCTAAGGATAATAGGTATAGAAGAGAGTGAAGACTCCCAGCTCAAAGGACCAGTAAATATCTTCAACAAAATCATAGAAGAAAACTTCCCTAACCTAAAAAAAGAGATACCCATAGACATACAAGAAGCCTACAGAACTCCAAATAGATTGGACCAGAAAAGAAACACCTCCCGTCACATAATTGTCAAAACACCAAACGCACAAAATAAAGAAAGAATATTAAAAGCAGTAAGGGAAAAAGGTCAAGTAACATATAAAGGGAGACCTATCAGAATCACACCAGACTTCTCGCCAGAAACTATGAAAGCCAGAAGATCCTGGACTGATGTCATACACACCCTAAGAGAACACAAATGCCAGCCCAGGTTACTGTATCCTGCAGAACTCTCAATTAACATAGATGGAGAAACCAAGATATTCCATGAAAAAACCATATTTACACAATATCTTTCTACAAGTCCAGCACTACAAAGGATAATCAATGGTAAAGCCCAACATAAGGAGGCAAGCTGCACGCTAGAAGAAGCAAGAAACTAATCGTCTTGGCAACAAAACAAAGAGAAGAAAAGCACACAAACATAACCTCACATCCAAATATGAATATAACAGGAAGCAATAATCACTATTCCTTAATATCTCTCAATATCAATGGCCTCAACTCCCCAATAAAAAGACATAGATTAACAAACTGGATACGCAACGAGGACCCTGCATTCTGCTGCCTACAGGAAACACACCTCAGAGACAAAGACAGACACTACCTCAGAGTGAAAGGCTGGAAAACAACTTTCCAAGCAAATGGTCAGAAGAAGCAAGCTGGAGTAGCCATTCTAATATCAAATAAAATCAATTTCCAACTAAAAGTCATCAAAAAAGATAAGGAAGGACACTTCATATTCATCAAAGGAAAAATCCACCAAGATGAACTCTCAATCCTAAATATCTATGCCCCAAATACAAGGGCACCTACATACGTAAAAGAAACCTTACTAAAGCTCAAAACACACATTGCACCTCACACAATAATAGTGGGAGATTTCAACACCCCACTCTCATCAATGGACAGATCATGGAAACAGAAATTAAACAGTGATGTCGACAGACTAAGAGAAGTAATGAGCCAAATGGACTTAACGGATATTTATAGAACATTCTATCCTAAAGCAAAAGGATATACCTTCTTCTCAGCTCCTCATGGTACTTACTCCAAAATTGACCATATAATTGGTCAAAAAACGGCCTCAACAGGTACAGAAAGATAGAAATAATCCCATGCGTGCTATCGGACCACCACGGCCTAAAACTGGTCTTCAATAACAATAAGGGAAGAATGCCCACATATACGTGGAAATTGAACAATGCTCTACTGAATGATAACCTGGTCAAGGAAGAAATAAAGAAAGAAATTAAAAACTTTTTAGAATTTAATGAAAATGAAGATACAACATACCCAAACTTATGGGACACAATGAAAGCTCTGCTAAGAGGAAAACTCATAGCGCTGAGTGCCTGCAGAAAGAAACAGGAAAGAGCAAATATCAGCAGCTTGACAGCACACCTAAAAGCTCTAGAACAAAAAGAAGCAAATACACCCAGGAGGAGTAGAAGGCAGGAAATAATCAAACTCAGAGCTGAAATCAACCAAGTAGAAACAAAAAGGACCATAGAAAGAATCAACAGAACCAAAAGTTGGTTCTTTGAGAAAATCAACAAGATAGATAAACCCTTAGCCAGACTAATGAGAGGACACAGAGAGTGCGTCCAAATTAACAAAATCAGAAATGAAAAGGGAGAAATAACTACAGATTCAGAGGAAATTCAAAAAATCATCAGATCTTACTATAAAAACCTATATTCAACAAAACTTGAAAATCTTCAGGAAATGGACAATTTCCTAGACAGATACCAGGTATCGAAGTTAAATCAGGAACAGATAAACCAGATAAACAACCCCATAACTCCTAAGGAAATAGAAGCAGTCATTAAAGGTCTCCCAACCAAAAAGAGCCCAGGCCCAGACGGGTTTAGTGCAGAATTCTATCAAACCTTCATAGAAGACCTCATACCAATATTATCCAAACTATTCCACAAAATTGAAACAGATGGAGCACTACCGAATTCCTTCTACGAAGCCACAATTACTCTTATACCTAAACCACACAAAGACACAACAAAGAAAGAGAACTTCAGACCAATTTCCCTTATGAATATCGACGCAAAAATACTCAATAAAATTCTGGCAAACCGAATTCAAGAGCACATCAAAACAATCATCCACCATGATCAAGTAGGCTTCATCCCAGGCATGCAGGGATGGTTTAATATACGGAAAACCATCAACGTGATCCATTATATAAACAAACTGAAAGAACAGAACCACATGATCATTTCATTAGATGCTGAGAAAGCATTTGACAAAATTCAACACCCCTTCATGATAAAAGTCCTGGAAAGAATAGGAATTCAAGGCCCATACCTAAGCATAGTAACAGCCATATACAGCAAACCAGTTGCTAACATTAAACTAAATGGAGAGAAACTTGAAGCAATCCCACTAAAATCAGGGACTAGACAAGGCTGCCCACTCTCTCCCTACTTACTCAATATAGTTCTTGAAGTTCTAGCCAGAGCAATCAGACAACAAAAGGAGATCAAGGGGATACAGATCGGAAAAGAAGAGGTCAAAATATCACTATTTGCAGATGACATGATAGTATATTTAAGTGATCCCAAAAGTTCCACCAGAGAACTACTAAAGCTGATAAACAACTTCAGCAAAGTGGCTGGGTATAAAATTAACTCAAATAAATCAGTTGCCTTCCTCTATACAAAAGAGAAACAAGCCGAGAAAGAAATTAGGGAAACGACACCCTTCATAATAGACCCAAATAATATAAAGTACCTCGGTGTGACTTTAACCAAGCAAGTAAAAGATCTGTACAATAAGAACTTCAAGACACTGAGGAAAGAAATTGAAGAAGACCTCAGAAGATGGAAAGATCTCCCATGCTCATGGATTGGCAGGATTAATATAGTAAAAATGGCCATTTTACCAAAAGCAATCTACAGATTCAATGCAATCCCCATCAAAATACCAATCCAATTCTTCAAAGAGTTAGACAGAACAATTTGCAAATTCATCTGGAATAACAAAAAACCCAGGATAGCTAAAGCTATCCTCAACAATAAAAGGACTTCAGGGGGAATCACTATCCCTGAACTCAAGCAGTATTACAGAGCAATAGTGATAAAAACTGCATGGTATTGGTACAGAGACAGACAGATAGACCAATGGAATAGAATTGAAGACCCAGAAATGAACCCACACACCTATGGTCACTTGATTTTTGACAAAGGAGCCAAAACCATCCAATGGAAAAAAGATAGCATTTTCAGCAAATGGTGCTGGTTCAACTGGAGGGCAACATGTAGAAGAATGCAGATCGATCCATGCTTATCACCCTGTACAAAGCTTAAGTCCAAGTGGATCAAGGACCTCCACATCAAACCAGACACACTCAAACTAATAGAAAAAAACTAGGGAAGCATCTGGAACACATGGGCACTGGAAAAAATTTCCTGAACAAAACACCAATGGCTTATGCTCTAAGATCAAGAATCGACAAATGGGATCTCATAAAACTGCAAAGCTTCTGTAAGGCAAAGGACACTGTGGTTAGGACAAAAGGGCAACCAACAGATTGGGAAAAGATCTTTACCAATCCTACAACAGATAGAGGCCTTATATCCAAAATATACAAAAACTCAAGAAGTTAGACCGCAGGGAAACAAATAACCCTATTAAAAAATGGGGTTCAGAGCTAAACAAAGAATTCACAGCTGAGGAATGCCGAATGGCTGAGAAACACCTAAAGAAATGTTCAACATCTTTAGTCATAAGGGAAATGCAAATCAAAACAACCCTGAGATTTCACCTCACACCAGTGAGAATGGCTAAGATCAAAAACTCAGGTGACAGCAGATGCTGGTGAGGATGTGGAGAAAGAGGAACACTCCTCCATTGTTGGTGGGATTGCAGACTGGTAAAACCATTCTGGAAATCAGTCTGGAGGATCCTCAGAAAATTGGACATTGAACTGCGTGAGGATCCAGCTATACCTCTCTTGGGCATATACCCAAAAGATGCCTCAACATATAAAAGAGTCACGTGCTCCACTATGTTCATCGCAGCCTTATTTATAATAGCCAGAAAATGGAAAGAACCCAGATGCCCTTCAACAGAGGAATGGATACAGAAAATGTGGTACATCTACACAATGGAATATTACTCAGCTATCAAAAACGAGTTTATGAAATTCCTAGGCAAATGGTTGGAACTGGAAAATATCATCCTGAGTGAGCTAACCCAATCACAGAAAGACATACATGGTATGCACTCATTGATAAGTGGCTATTAGCCCAAATGCTTGAATTACCCTAGATCCCTAGAACAAACGAAACTCAAGACGGATGATCAAAATGTGAATGCTTCACTCCTTCTTTAAATGAGGAAAAAGAATACCCTTGGCAGGGAAGGGAGAGGCAAAGATTAAAACAGAGACTGAAGGAACACCCATTCAGAGCCTGCCCCACATGTGGCCCATACATATACAGCCACCCAATTAGACAAGTTGGATGAAGCAAAGAAGTGCAGACCGACAGGAGCCGGATGTAGATCGCTCCTGAGAGACACAGCCAGAATACAGCAAATACAGAGGCGAATGCCAGCAGCAAACCAGTGAACTGAGAATAGGTCCCCCGTTGAAGGAATCAGAGAAAGAACTGGAAGAGCTTGAAGGGGCTCGAGACCCCAAAAGTACAACAATGCCCAGCAACCAGAGCTTCCAGGGACTAAGCCACTACCTAAATACTATACATGGACTGACCCTGGACTCTGACCTCATAGGTAGCAATGAATATCCTAGTAAGAGCACCAGTGGAAGGGGAAGCCCTGGGTCCTGCTAAGACTGAACCCCCAGTGAACTAGACTATGGGGGGAGGGTTGGGAGGGGAACACCCATAAGGAAGGGGAGGGGGGAGGGGGATGTTTGCCCAGAAACCGGGAAAGGGAATAACACTTGAAATGTATATAAGAAATACTCAAGTTAATAAAAAAAAATAAAAAAAAGTAAAAAAATAAAAAAAAGAAAATTATGTCAATGATATGATTACTAATAACATTCTGATATACTCAGAGATTGGTCCAAAACCAATTCTGATCAGAAAAGCTTCACTTAGAATATGATGAAAAGAAAAAGAAGGACAAACAACAAGATATCGAGTAGAGCTTGGAAAACATTATAAAAAAAAGTTGGGTGAAATTTCATAGGATCTGGTGTTTAAGGACACCAGAAGTTTAAAATAAAATATCCACCCAAGCTGAGCCTATAGGATTCAGAGAATGAACAGGCCACCAGAGCCTGCATGGGGATCTTTTAGGCTACATTTGACTGAACTAGTCCCTCAGTACCTTGTAACACTTCTGTAGGTTCATCTACTTGTAAAGTCTTAATACTGGGAGCTCGGGCTGTCTCTGACTCTGTGGCCTGTGCATGGGAGCCTCTCACCTTACTGGGTTTCATGCAATAGCCTGAATAGAAGGGGAGGTGCCCAATCTTAAACTAATGAGCCAAGTCTGGTAAATATACATGAGATGCCTGCCCTATTCTGCAGATGAATGAAGGAGGAACTGCTAGACATGATATGGATAGTGCTGGTGGAAAGAAAAAGACAGTCAGAAAAGAGAGAGAGGGAGGGAAGGAGGAAAGAAGAGAGACTAGAAGGGAAGGAGGGAGGGAGCAATGAAGGGAGGGAAGGAAGGAGAGAGTGAGGGAGGTAAGGAGGGAGGGAGAGACAGGGTCAGAGACACAGAGAAACAGAGTAAGAAGAACAGAGACACAAACACACACCAAAACACACAACAACTGGCAGATTCACAGAGAAATAGAGAAGAGGAACGGAAGAAGCACTCAAGAACACAAAAGTAAGTGGTTCTTTCTATGAAAATTATTTTAAGGATTGTTAAGAAAGTTCCCTCTTCTCTTTTGGGATGGTCAGTTTCCAAAAAGTCTATAAGGGTGATTGGCTTATAGTTGTGTCATAAACGTGTGCTGATCAGCCAGAATTCAAGGCCCATACTTCAACATAGTAAAAGCAATATATAGCCAACCAGTAGCCCACATCACACTAAGTTGAGAGAAACTTGAAATAACCCCAATGAAATCAGGAAGTAGACAAGGCTGCCCACTCTCCCCCTACCTACTAAATATAATTCTTAAAGACCTAGCCAGAGAAATTACAAAACTGAAGGAGGTCAAAGGGATACAAACTGGAAAGGAAGAAGTCAAATACCATTATTTGCAGACCATATGATAGTATACATAAGAGGCCCCAAAAATTCCAACAGAGTACTCCTACAGCTGATAAATAACTTATCCAAAGTAGTTAGATATAAAATTAATGAAAACAAATCGGTAGACCTTATCTACTCAAGGATAAACAGGATGAGAAAAAAAATTAGGGAAATGACACCCTTCCCAATATACGAAAATATCTATAAAATAACTTGGTGTGACTCTAATCAAACAAGTGAAAGATCTTTAGGACAAGAACTTCAAGTCTTTGAAGAAATAAATCAAAGAAGATTCCAGAAGATGGAAAGATCTCCCAGGCTCATGGATAGGCAGGATTAATGTAGAAAGGCCATCTTGCCCAATGCCATCTACAGATTCAATGGAATCCCCATTAAAATTCCAAATCGATTCTTCATTGAATTAGAAAGCAATTTGCATATTCATTTGGAAAAGGAAATAAAGAATGTGGGATTTCAACAAGTATTTTAAACAATAAAAGAATTCTGGGGAATTCACACTTCCTGACCTAAAACTGTATTACAAAAAAAAAAAATTCTTGACAAAAACTGCATAATATTTGTACAGAGACAGGCAGGTGGATCAATAGAATACAATTGAGGACCCAGAAGTGAACCCATACACCTATGGTCACTTGGTCTTTCACAAAGGACCTGAAACTATCCAATGGAAGAAAGACAGCATTTTCAACATATGGTGCTGGTTCAACTGCAGGTCAGCATGGCACCCATTCTTATCTCCTTAGACAGGGCTCTAGTCAAGTGGATCAAAGATCTCTACATAAAATGAGACACACTGAAACTAATAGAAGGAAGGGGAGAAGAGCCTTGAACACATAAACACAGGGGAAAATCTCCTGGAGAGAACACCAATAGCTCATGCTTTAAGACCAAGAAACAACAAATGGGACCTTATAAAATTGCCAACCATCAGTAAGGGTAACAACATGATCAATAGGATTAAATGTCAACCAAAATATTGGGAAAAGGTCTTTACCAATCCTACATTTAATAGATGGCTAATATCTAATATATACAGAGAACTCAAGATATTAGACCCCAGGAAATAAAAAAATCCTATGAAAAATGAGTTACAAAAATAAATAAAGAATCCTCAATAGAGGAATCCTGAATGGCTGAGAAGCACCTAAGAAATGTGGACTGAACCAAGGGAGAGAAGGTAGTGACCCCTCCAGATGAATTAGGGAAAAGCTGAAGGAAGCTAAGGTAGTATTCAACCCTGTAAGAGGGCCAGCAATCTCGATTAACCTGGACTCCTGAGATCTCTTAGACATTGGATCACCAACTAGGCAGCATATACCAGGGGAAATGAGGCCTCCAACCTATGTATATCAGAGGACTCCTGGGTTTGAATTCATTCATAGAAGATTCACATAATCCTCAAGAGACTGAAGGCCCAAGACTTTTAGAAGTCCTGTGGGGTGGGTAGGTTGGGGACACCCTTGTGGAGATGGGTTGGGGGCAGAACAGGCATGTAGGGAAGGGTTATGGGTGTGGAACCCTCCAGGTTTAGACCAGAGCAGAATAAAACACAGAGCATAAAAATGAATAAATGAATGAATGAATGAATGAATGAATGAATGAATTTTTAAAAAGTAAATGGCTAACATCCTTAGTTATCAGGAAATGGCAAATAAATGCAACCTGAGATGCCAGGTCCCACCTCCCAGTCAAAATAGCTAAGATCAAAAAGTCATGTGACATTAGATGCTGATGAGAGGGTGGAGAAATAGCAAAACTCCTCCACTTTTGGTTCAATTGAAAGCCAATACAAGTGTTCTGGAAATTGGTGGTTTCTCAAAAAATTGGACATAGTACTAACTGAAGCCCCAGCTCTACCACTCCCAGGCATACATCCAAAAGATTTTCTGACATATGACAAGAACACATGCTGCACTACGTTCATATCAGCCTTATTTATAATAACCAGAAGCTGGAAAGAACCAGATGTCCTTCAACAGAGGAATGGATACAGAAAATGTGATGCATTTACATATAGGAGTACTACACAGCTATTAAAAACAATGATTACATGAAATTATCAGGCAAATGGATGGAAATTGAGAATACCAACCTGAGAGAGGTAACCAAGTCAAAATGGAACACACATGGTCTACACTCGCTGTAAAGTGGATAATAGGACAAAAGCTTGGAACACCTAAGAAAAAATTGACAGATCATATGAAGCTCATAAAGAAGGAAGACCAAAATGTGAATGCTTCATTCCTTCTTAAAAGGGAGAATAAAATACTCAGGGCAGGAAAGACAGAAACAAAGAGTGGAGATGGATTGAAGAGAAGGTCTTCCAGAGACTGTCTCGCCTGGGGAAATATCCCATATGCAGCCTCCAAACTCAGGCACTATTGCTGATTCCAAGAAGTGCTAGCTGAAAGAGCCAGGTATGGCTGACTCCTAAGAGGCTCTGCTGGACCCTACTGACACACATGAGGATGGTTGCAGCTAACCATTGGACTGAACAAGGGGAACGCAATGGAGGAGTAAGAGAAAAGACTGAAGGAATAGAAGAGTTTTGTAACCCCGTAAGAAGAACAACAATATCAAACAAACCCATCACACCAGACCTTCCAGGGACCAAACGACCAACCAATCAGGACACCTGGAGGGACCCATGACTCCAACCACACATGTATCGGGGGATGGCATTGTCCAGCATCATAAATAGTAAAAGCCCTTGGTCCTGTGAAGACTCTGTTCCCCAATGTAGGATAATGTCAGGGTGTTGAGGGTGGAGTGGGTGGGTGGGAGTGGGAGCATCCTCAGAGAAGAGGGGGGTTGGGAAGAGGATATGGGTAAGGGGGTAAAGCAGATAATATTTGAAATCTAAACACCAAAAATATCCACGAAAAAGACAATTTAAAAAACATAGCAAAAAAGCACGTATTGATCAGGAATTGGAGTAGTTCAGGCTCAAAAGCAGAAGGAAGAAGGGGATGTTGAGAACCTACTGAGAGAGAAAAGCTTTACCAGTCATTTGTGTTGAATTACCAAGTGTTATGCAGATAAAGACAATTAAGAAGAAGTCAACCATCTTGGAAGTCTACAATTTTGTTAACTCTATGGTTGCTTACAATCAATTTTTAATTCCTAATCTCATTGGGTTAGTGGTAATAATTACTCTTCCTCGACTTTTCTATCACAGTTCTATTATTAATTCTAGTGTGGTGATGCATCTACTTGATTCATATCTACACTATGGCAGCTGTGGGAGTTGTGTGGCTTCCTTTGGTGACGTGATCAGCCTCCTAGATTCTTGGAACATAATCCTCATGTCACATAATCCTTCTCTATACAGACTTTTCATGTCTTCATAATTTCCAACTTATCAAGTGGAATTGGCATCTTCATAGACGAATCCTCTGAACTTAGATGTCCCTGTTCCCATTAACAATAGATTCAACAGCTCACCTGCTTCTAGGAACAGAGCCATCAATAGTCCTAGAGTTTATCCATTGTGTTTTATTTTGTCTCTCCAGAGGATACAGATCAAGACCATGATGTGTATCTAGGTTCCTTTGACGGGAGAATTAGTTCCCAGGGTTATTTGTATACAAAATCATTTTAAGGAATTCTAACTTTTGCCTTAACCCATAAGGAAAGTTACATTCTACCAAAACACACATAAACCAAACACACATACACACACACCCCAAAAGCAAAAACACATGAACACACACCCACAGATGCAATTGTATGCTAGCATGTATGAATGTAAGTACGACCTTGTACTTTCTTGAATGAACATGCACAAATAAACCTAACACATATAACAAAGCTATCATGCAATGCCCTCCTCACATGTATCCTGAGGCATAACCATGAACATGCATATGAACATGCAAGAGATCCTGAACAACTTTTGGGAATTGAAACAAAAGAAACTAAGTAAACATCAGAGGGAAGAGTAAAGGAGCAATGAACTCAACTCTACTTCATTCGACAAGAAAGACAACATATTAATTTACTTTAACACCACCCACCATTGTGGAGTAGCAGGGAAGTCTGATCTCATGCACATGGTGTTTACCCCTCACATCACTGGCTTGTTAAACTGTGAGCCAGACACTCTGCGTGAATGAGGGAGATGACCAAGGGATAAAGAGTGAATGACTTTGGAACAAATATTTCAGAGAAGAGCAGATAAAGAAAGCAGAGTATAGAGGAAGAGACGTGCTAACAGGGAGGAAGAAAGATTAGGAACTAGAGAAGAGATTGACTGGACATGACACATGATGGGGACAGAGGAAGTGTGGTGTGTTCTGTTCAGGTTTCATTCAATTGCTTTTACAAGACCCGGACTAAATGCTACTAAGGAAAGAGAAAGTTTTCTTGCATGTGACAGGTCACAGTCGACCATTGGACTGAATCAGATCCAGGACGCAATCAGGAAGTGAAAGAAGAGGCAATGGAGGATGAGTTCCCTCTGAAAGAGTGCTAGGGGGCCAGCTTTCATCTTGTTTAAGTGGTTGGATGTTCCTAGGGCAGAGGATCACAAAGGGCTGTAAGGCTACTGGCTTAAGCCATAAAATGACCATGGTGGTAGAAACCGACTCTGTGAAAGACAATTCCTAGGCAGGCACACTGACATTGTGGGGCTGCTGTCTGTCACAGGCATGCATATGATCTCATTCAACATAGAACACATACAAGGTCATGTAAATGCAAGGAGACCAGCCTAGTGTTTGTTTATGGTAAATTGGGATAATTAGGGCTGAATTTGTGAGTATGGTTACAGATGCAGCTCAAAAGTAGAGACTCAACTTGCAAAACTGATATCTACCTAGGTTTGTTTGTGTACCTAGGAAATGGGAAGTGGCATGGGAGCCTTTAAGGAATGTTCTGTTGAAGAAGGGACAGTGATGGAACCACCCTCCTCAAAATGACCTAATACAGAACCTTGGTAACTAAGCAACCCACTGGTTAGAGCAAGGCCTGCAGGCTCACTTGCCAGAGACAGTTGAGAAGGAAGGATGTTCTCTTGCTGTCTTCGCACTACTCGAGGCTCAGGCCTCAAGAAAGACAACAGGGAAGGCCACGGTGGTGCCTGGAGGCACAGGGTTCGCTCTTGTCTTCGACGCCTGTGGCCATTTTCCCGAAAGGGAAGATCATCGACCAAGACCAGTCAAAGCCATGAACACAC
This sequence comes from Rattus norvegicus, assembly GCF_021556685.1. NCBI lineage: Eukaryota > Metazoa > Chordata > Mammalia > Rodentia > Muridae > Rattus > Rattus norvegicus. The sequence continues at coordinate 11,313,979 of NC_141549.1, read as the reverse complement.
AGACAAGGTAACTACTCTGTTTTTCTCCATATTTAACAGAGTAATAATTCAGGAAAATTTGTAATAAGTAGGTCCATTCAGAATGTTGTAGACCAGTGACCTTTTGAAACTTTTGCCTTGATCTTTCCTCAGAGTGAGAATGATTCTGCAGCACAGGACCTGAGCAAGCCTTATAGAGACTCCAACATTAGTACAGAGGCTGTGGTTAAGCTAGGGAACAAGCTGGGGCCTTCTCTGCAGGAAGGGGACACCTTCTATGTCCGTGCCTTTTCGATCATATACCAAAGATTTGACACCCCCCTACTGGTACTGGACCAGCTGTTCCTGAGGTGAGTGCCAATTGCAAAGCCCATAGTTTTCACCACCTTCTGTTGACCCTGGGTCTTTCTGTTTCTGTCTCTGTCTCTCCCTATCTCTCTCTGTCTCTGTCTCTGTCTCTGTCTCTCTCTCTCTCTCTGTCTCTCTCTCTCTGTGTGTTACTCTCCCTGTTTCTCTTCATGTCTCTCTCTCTTTCTCTGGGTCTGTCCCTCTCTCTCTCTGTGTCTCTATGTCTCTCGGTCTCTCTATCTCTCTCTGTCTCTCTCTGTCTCTGTCTGTGTGTCTCTCTCTCTGTGTCACTCTCACTGTTTCTCTCCATGTCTCTCTGTCTCTGTGTTTGTCCATCTCTCACTATCTCACTCTCTCTATGTCCCTCTATCTCTCTCTGTCTCTTTGTTTCTCTGTCTGTCTCTCTATGTCTCTTTCTCTCTGTCTCTGTCTCTCTCTGGCTCTCTCTCTGGCTCTCTCTTCTGTCTATGTCTCTGTCTCTGTCTCTCTGTCTCTCTCTCTTTGTCGTTCCCTATCTCACTCTCTCTCTCTTTGTGTGTGTGTGTGTGCGTGTGTGTGTGTGTGTGTGTATCCAACTATTTATTGTGAACATCATTATCAGGACCCAGTAACATGCATTAAGAAATTTTTTCTCCCATGCTTGGTCCAAGTGATAGGGCTGTTCAATGCCAATGCTCTAAAATGGATGATGTTGTCACCTCTACCTTGAAAAAGAGCTTTATCCTTCAATGGATATTTCTGAGGCCTTAGTGAATGCACTTCTTTCATATGTAATGGAGGTTCAGTAAATATTGGAATACCCAATAGATATGTATCAAACATGGAGATCTCTGAAGCATAATACAGGGGACCATGTGACCACAGTGTTGTTTAGGTAGAGATGCATGTGTTCAATCTGTGCACAGTTACAATGAAAGCACGGACTGTGTACAGGTGAACTCATAATTCTGAGAGCAGCCAGAACTGCCAGTTTGAGGTGAGGGGCCTGGGACTTTACAGGTGACATTCTCTCTGGTCTTCTCTAGGTGTGCTAACTTCAGCCCTTATTGTGAAGAGGATGAACAACTAAATAACGCCCTCTGTAGCTTCCTGGAAACATGGATGGACAAGAACACCGAGGACTATTGTGAGCCCTCGGAACTGTTCATACTGAAATATATAAAGGCCTATTTTGACGTGTGTATGGCACACGTAGATCTTAGTGTCCAGGTCAATAGGTTCATGACTCTCATGCAGGACAATCAAGCCAAGGATTCCCATCCAAGAATGAGCAAGGCTCAGATCTGGGGAGACACACATCCTCAGATCCACAGATTGGATGGGTGTAAAACAGCAGGAAGAGTCACTCTGGAGCCAGAACCAACTTGTGCATCAGAGCTGGAGGGCACAAAACCTCCAGAACTTTCTATGAAGCATGAGTAGTTGCAACCAGATGTGGCAGCAGCAGCACAGACAGCACACATGATAGCAGCTATTAAACTTGTGTCTCAGTATGTCTGTAGATACAATGTCTCATTCACTAACTTCCTACTTGCTACAGTGGACCTACCTATTCAGAGAATGGCCCTGTCACTTGTGTGTGTCTGCCCTGTATCTGTGCTACTGACCCTGCCCAGGGTGCTCAGCCCCTCACTTCAGTCCAGCAGCAGTTTCAGCCCCACACCCAGCCTTCTCCCTCCCCTGAGATATCACCTTTTTATTCTTTCTGATCTTTTCCATTTTGTGTTTAAATATTGGTTTTAATAAATTGTTATTGTTTGTTTTCATTTTTGTCAAAGTTGTCTGTGATACAAAAATAATTTTAAAAAGTTAAACATAAGCATTTAAAATTATTAAATGTCATGCTTAAATTATGACTGGTAAAATCTTAGTCATTTGTAAAAGATGTATCCACATGACTAATAAAGAACATGTAATAACGCTCAGCATTATCTTTCAGTAAACTTCAAACTAAGCCTGAGATGTGGGACCACTTCAGCCCCATGGTAACAATTCAGTTCATAGTGAATTGTGTATACTTTTATACACATAAGTTCCAAGTTTAGCAACGGTGTGATGTCATAGAACATATTTTGCGGCACATGTAGAATGCCTTACCTACTTCTGAAATACTTTCTCATTTCTTCAATAATATAAGAACAGATTAATTGAAGGCTAATTCAAGCTATAACTTGCAAGTTTCAATGTTACTGTGTTAGCCAAGAAGCTAAAGAAGAGTCTAGAATTAGTCAAGAATTTCCTTAATGAATAGATCTGTGCAGACAGAAAGCTCAAATTTTAACTCCAGGAACTTGGGAAGAGAGTTTTTAATGGGTAGGAATGTGCTCTTAAATTGAAGAAAACATTTTCTACAAGTATACAATAGGTTTTGATTTTGTATCCACCCCTCATCACCTCCCATCTATTCATCCCTGAGGTCACAAACACTCTCTCTCCTCTCCCTCCTGGTATTTGTTTGTTTGTTTTAATAATTGATTATTATTATCACTATTTTCTTTACACCTTGCATCCATTAAGTATGGATCCTGTACGAATAGGTATGTGCCTAGTGACTTAGTGCACAAGGACAGTCAGTCTACCACTGGTCACATTCTCAAACCAAAATGATTCTCTCCCTCCACAGAAGTCAGCAACTGCAGTCAGCATTTCAGCTAGGGAGAGGACGTCAGAAACTCCTTCTCTGCAGCTAAGAATAGGCATAAAAATCAAAGATGCACAGGATTCCTATAAAAACATTAATTAACCTGGAATCCAAAATGTATAAAACATGGACTTAGAGAGTAAAAAGAGAAAATGTATTATATAAAAATAATGAAATTTTAAAAGTATACAAAAAAAGTCCTGATAGGACATTATAAGACCAGAAGCCTTCATAGATGTAAATGGGTTCATTTTCTATTGGCCTTCTGATCTAAACATGAGGACTGCACTTAAGAGTACTTTGTTTACCTAGAAACTGTCTTGGAGAAAAATAAACTTTCATTTGCAAGTGGTGATCAATTGTAGGTTATCAATCCTAGGTTATGAATGGGTGCATAAGGCTGCTTTGCCAATTTAGGACTAAGTATTCCAAGGTTCTCCCTCTGCATAAGGTCTGGCTATGAGTCTCAGGATGTCTTGGGATCTGTGATCTGCTTCAGGAGGAAGCTTCTCTGATGATGGTTGAGCAAGATAATGATCTGAGTCTCTCTGGTCAATAGGAATCTTATTGTTACTGTTTCTTTAGCAGAACTAAGTAGTATTAGTTTTACCCTGGCTGTTTTAATGAATTGTTAATATTTGTTTACGTTCTCTGAAATGCTATATAACATGAGAGAAAATACATGCAAATCATGAACATTCTCTTTGACATATTATTTTAAGTGTATTAAAAGTTGCTTAAGGAACAAAAATAATTAAAAGAAAAACAAAAGTGTTTAAAACAATTAAGTGACATGCTTAAGTTATAAATTTATGTGTCTTAAATAGACTTTTTTCCCAAGAAGTAATACACATCACTACTAAATCACATGTAATAAAGTTCAACTTTGGCTTTCAGTAATCTTTATCAGAACTTGTGGTGTGGTACCACGTTCCTCAGGTGGAAACAATACAAGTCTCATAGAAATGAAGATGGGGAATCATAGAACCACGGCTCATTACTAAGGCACACATAGAAGGCCTTAACTTCTTTCAAAGATACTTGGCCAGGTCTTCGAAGTCACACAGGCAACTGAATTGACATTGTTCCTCCCATGATGTATGAATAGCACAAAGAATTAAAATCTGGAAGCCGAACTGCACGAATGACCTGCAGTAGAGGAAGGGATTCATTGTACTGTGTGCCTTACTACAGCATACGCAAGGGTCACAGTTACTGTGCTAAGCCAAGAGGTCAAAGACCATTCTAGGATTAGGCAAGAATATCGGTAATGAATAGATCTATAGAGGCAGAGAGATGAAAGTTGACTTCCCATGATATTTTGGAATGAGAAAATGTTTTGAATGGGTAGGAAGTTGCTCTTCAAATATAGAAAACATTTTCTAAAAGTGCACAACGCATTTTGAATATAACTACCCCTCACCACCTCCCATCTACTCATCCCATGACTTTCCCACCAGACTCCATTCGGATATTAATTAATTAATTAAATAAACTATTATGTGTTTATTTATGATAGTAGTTGATGATTTAATATTCGAATTTTATTTACCCTCTGCATCCAATTAATGGGGTCTGTAGGATTAGGTATGTGGTCACTGATTATTGCACAAATATAGTCACTCTGCCGCTGGTCATTTCCTCAAACCAAAATCATCCTCCCTCCCCCAAAGAGAGCAACTGCAGTCAGCAGTTCAGCAAGGGCGATATGTCAGAAACCCCTTCTCCATGGCAAAGAACAGACATAAAATCCCTCAAGACCAAAACAGAATCCATATTATATATATATGCACAAAGGACAATCAGAGTTAAAAGAGAAAAAATATCAGTACATATATAATAATGAAATATAAAAAGCAATTTACAAAAAGTCCTGATAGGACATTATGAAATGTGGAGTCTCCTCCATAGATTTAAATGGGTTAATTTTTGGTTGGCCATTTGCTGATGAACATGAGGACTGCACCTAAAAAGAGTTTGTTTCCTTAGAGACTCCCTTAGAAAAAACTAAATTTTCAACTGCAAGGTGTTATCAAGTGGAGACATTTGTGGGTAAAGAATGGGTGCATTAGGCAACTTCTCCAATTTAGGACTGAGTGTTCCAAGGTGTCTCACTCTACATAATGTCTGCTTATGCGTCTCAGTTTGTCTTGAGTTCTGCTTCTGAAGGACGCTGCTCTGATGCTAATTGAGCAAGGCACTGCTCTATGAATATAACAGGTCATGAGAAATCATGTTTTTACTCTTTCTTTTGTAGAGTATTCCTATTGACATTATCCCCAGGTTACTCAGCAATCTACTCTAAGGTTCTTGGTCAGCCACGCAGTGTCAGGTGTGGTGTTCATGTCAGTGAGTGAATCCTAAGTCAAGGCAGATATCTCTTGGTTACTCCCACAATATTTGTGTCACAGTACTACATGCATATCTAGCGACCTGACACCAATATATTCAAAGATTTTGTACTATGATTAGTGTTTATGGGGGTTTTTTTCTAGAGAAAATTACACACATTTCTAGGAAAGAGTAGATGCTTGAAATCCAAGGAATCCGAGCTCTGGATTTCTCACATCTCACACAGCGCTTTCCACTCCAGGAGAATCTGCTGCTCAGTGTAAGGACTGGGATGAGCACAATCACACACTCCATGTGCTGCCTCTCCAGCGGACGTGCCCAGACGATGGGGGCACATGGACCAACAAGACAGATGTAACAGAATTTTCAACAGAACACACTCACTTAAGGAAATGCACTATGAGAGATATTCAACATCCTCATTCATCAGGGAAGAGCAAATAAAATGATTTTGAGATTCCACCTGATATCAGAACAGCTAAAACAATAAAGATAGTAAAAGTTTACGCTAAGAGGGAGGGGACACTTTCCAATATTGATGGAAGTAGAAACTTGTACAATAATTGTGGAAGACGACACTTTAGTTTTTGTGAAATATGCATAAGACAAGTTCAATTGCTAAATTATTTTCATACAGTCTTAATTGGTAATAGCTAGAAGCAACCTAAAATCCTTCAATTAAAGAATGGAAATTGGGACAAGAACTGGAAATAGTGTTGGGATACTGAAGAATTATGTATTGTTATCTCTGGAACAAGCTGGAAACCGAGTGCAATGGAAAGTTCTAGGAATCAATTATGGGTGATCCAAGTTTAGATTTCGAGTATTTTGAGATATTGAGCCTTCTCCTATAACCAGAAAGTCTTACAGTGGAGAGATTAGGATATCAGCCCATCCACAAAACATTTCCCCTACATTTTGTACAGCCTACAAGATGTGCTGTAGTAAAGGTGGCACAGAAATTGTGAAAATGTCCAAAAAATGCCTTGATACATTTGAGACCTATGCCATGACAGTGTGTCCACCAATACCAATTCTTGGAGTACCAAGAACCACATGCTGGACTACCCAGAGACACAGATGTACATAGACACCAGATAGAAATTAATGAATTGTAAAAATGCCACTGAAAAGATTGCTAATAATATTCTGATATACTCAGAGATTGGTCCTACCCTCTATTGTCATCAGAAAAGCTTCACTTAGTAAATGATGAAAACCAATGCAAAGAGACACATGCCAACATTAGGTAGAGAAAAGTTGCAAGATTTTGTGTAGGAGCTTGGATTAAAGGACAACAGAAGAAAAAATGCAGCCAAATTGAGCCCACAGTGTAGTCAGAATGAACAGTTCACCAGAGAACCTGCATGGGAAGGGACCTAGAAGCCTGCATTAGACTGCCCTAGGCCCTCAGCACCTTGCAACTCTAGTGTAGGTTCATCTTCATGCAAAGTCTTAACAGTGGTAGCAGGGTCTGCCTCTGCCTCTCTTGCCTGTGCCTGGCAGCCTCTCCCCTCACTAGGCTCCATGCTCTAGCCTTAATAGAAAAGGAAGTGTCCTATCTTAATGAAAATTGAAAAGCCATGGCTGCTAAATATATATGGGAGGCCTGCCCTATTCTGAAAAGGAAGGAAGGAGGAACTGCTAGAAATGATGCAGATAGTGCTAGTGGAGAGAGAAAGAGAGTGAGAAAAGTCAGAGAGGGCAAGATGGATACATGGAGAAAAGGAAGGAGGGAGAGAGGGAAGAAGTTAGGGAGGAACAGAATGAGGGAGGGTGCAAGTGACAGAGAGAGAGAGGGGGGTGGGAGGGAGGGAGAGAGAGACAGATAGAGACAGACAGAAACAGAGACAGACAGAAATACAGAGAGACAGAGTAAGATGTAGATAGACACAAAGAGAGACACAATGACAGGCAGATTCACACAGAAACAGAGAGGGAGAATAGAATAAACATTCAACAAAAAAGTAAAGGCTTATGTCCATGAATGTTACTTTAATGGTCTTTATGATGTTTTCCTCCACTCCTTAGGGTTGGTCAATTTCAAAACAGACTATTTTGGTGACTGGGCTTTTGAATTTGTATAAACTTTTCCTGATCTGACACACTTCAAGGCCCAAACCTAAACATACTAAAACACCTAAGAAAATGTGCACCCACTAAAGAATAGAAGGTTGTGACCCTTCTGGTTGAATCATGGAAATGTTGAAGGAAGCTAAGGAGAAAGTCAACCCTGTAGTAGGACCAGCGGTCTCAATTAACCTGGACCCCTGAGATTTGTTAGACAGTGAATCATCAACCAGGCAACACAAATCAGCTCAGATGAGGCCTCCAACACTTGCAAAGCAGAGTACCCCCCAGTCTGGGTTCATTTATAGAAAACAGAGCTAACTCAGGAGGTGGTTCCAGGACGTTTAGGGGTCCTGGGAACTGGGTAGGATGTGCATATCCTTGGGAAGACAGTTGGGATGTAGCAGGGGATCCAGGTGGATGGATGCCGAGTGGTACCTTCCAGGGTTGGACCTAAGCAGAATAAAATATGGAGTGTATAAATTAATGAATGAGTGCACGAATGCATAAATGAAAAATGAAGGAAACAATAAAATAATTAATGAATTAAAAAAAGAAAACAGTACAACATCTTAGTCATCATGGAATTGGAATAGAAAACTACCCTGAGATACCAGCTTACACATCACTGTCAGAATGGCTAAGATCAAAAACTCAGGAGATAGCAGATGCTGACAAAGATATGGAAAAGAGGAATACTCCTCCACTGTTGGTGAAACCAAAAGCTGGTACGTACATTCTGGAAATTACTCTGGAACTTTCTAAAAGTTTGAAAATAGTACTACCTGAGGACCCAGCCTTACCATTCCTGGACATCCACCCAAAAAGTTCTTCAACATATAACAAGACACATGCTGCACTATGTTCATATCAGCTTTATTTATAATAACCAGAACCTAGAAAGAACCAGATGTCCATAAACAGAGGAATGGATAAAGGAAAGGTGATATGTTTACACACAGGAGTATTCTGAACTATTAGAAAAAATTGACAACATGAATTCTTAGCCAAAAGGATAGAACTAGAAAATACCAACCTTAGTGTTGTAACCCACTCACAAAAGAACACACATAGTATACACTCGTTGAAAATAGCATTTTAGCCACAAAGTTTGGAATACCTATGAAAAAATTCAAACATCATATGAAGCTCAAGAAAAATGAATACTGTAATGTGAATGTTTTATTCTTTTTAGAAGGGAGAACAAAATACTCAGGAAAGGAAATACAGAACCAAAGAGTGGAGCTTGGACTGAACTGAAGGAAATCATCCAGTGACTGCCCCACCTGGGCATCCATCCCATATGCATCCACCAAACCCAATCACTATTCCTCATTCCCAGAGGTGCTTGCTCACAATAGCCAGATATGGGTGACTCCAGAGTGGCTCTGCTCTAGTCCTGCTGACATAAATGTAAACTTTGTACTGAATAAGGTGACAAGAAGAGAGTAGTTAGAGAAACACTGAAGGAGCAGAAGGGCTTTGCAACCCCATAAGAACAACAACAATGTGGACCAAAGATATCACACCAGAGTCCCAGGGACCACACCAACACTCAGTCAGTACACATTGAAGGACCCAGGAATCCTGCCACAGAGGTAGGAGAGGATGGCATTGTCCAACCTCAATAAGAGGAAAAGAAATTGGTCCTGTGAAGACTCCATTCCCCAACATAGGATAATGACAGTGTGTTGTTGGTGTGGTAGGTGGGTGGGAGTGGGAGCATTCTCATAGAAGCTGGGTCATGGGGAGGGGATATGGGGAAGGGGGAAACCTTTGAAATCTAAAAACATAATATACAAGAAAAAAATTATAAAAACAGAAAAAAACATAGCAAAAAAGCATGTGTTGATCAGGCCTACTTGAACTAGTTCAGGCTTAAGAGCATCAGGAAGATGGGGATTTTGAGCAGCTAAGAATTGAGAAAAGCTTTACCAATCCTTTGTGTTAATCTACCAAGTTTTATGCAGGTCAAGACAATGAAGAGAAGCCAGTCCTCCTGGAGCTCCACAAATTGTGCTGCTCCACACTGGCTCCTCTACTGTACTCTCTGCCTTACAGTCAATGTTTTCAACTCACAATCTTGCTGTGTCGGTGGTAATATTTAGTCTTCCACTGCTTTGCCATCACAATTATAAGTATAAATTTTAGTGCTTTGGGGCCTCTCCCTGATTCATGCCTGTGCTGCTGTAAGGAAACTATGGGAGTTTTGTGGCTTATTCTTGGTAACATGATCAGTGTCTTAGATGCTTGGGACATTATGCTCCTGTTGTATAACCTTCACTATACAGGCTTTTCATGTCTACCAACACATACACCCCCAGACACAGACACACACACACGCATATACAAACACACACAAACAGAAATAACCAGACACATGCACACCCAAACACAAATGTAAATGCAAGTTAGCATGTATGCATGTAAGCACTCCCATGTAGTTTCATGCCTTCCCAGGCAAAAATGCACATAATATATGTAAGAATGTTCTCATGTGCATGCCATCCTCTCATGTACTGTGAGGACCTAGCATGCACATGCATGTGCACTTGCAGAAGAACCTGACAACTTTTGGGAACTGGAAACAAAGAAACTTAGAAAACATCCCAAGGTTGAGAAAAGGAGCAACACTCTACTTCATTTGGCAAGAGAAACAAGTTAATAATTTAATATTACATTGCCTACCATTGTGCAGTAGCAGAGAAGTCTGTACTCATGAACATGATGTGGATTCCTCTCCTCACTGGCTTGATAAACCATGACACAGACACTTTGTTTGAAGGAGGGAGTAGACCAGGGAATGAAGATTGAATAATTTTAAAGCAAAACCACTGGTAAGTGTAGAAAAATCTAGAGGAAGAGATGGGATAGAAGGGAGTGAGGGAGATGAGGGAGTAAAGAAGTGATTGCTGCCACACACCACAGGGTGGCGACAGAGAAAGGGTGGTGATGGTTGCTCAAGTTTCATTCAGTTGTTTTGCTAAGGACCAGGACTAAATGCTACTAAGGAAAGAGAAAGTTTTCTTGCAGGTGACAAATCACAGTCCACCCCTGGAGAGAATCAGATCAAGGACTCAGGCAGGAATAGAAGAAGAAGCAATGGAGGCTGAATCCCCTCTGAAAGAGTGCTAGGGGGCCAGCTTCCATCTGGTAAGCCATTGGATGTTCCTAGGTCAGCTCTTCTCAAAGAGCTGTAAACCCCTGGGCTTAAGCCCTAAAATGATCTTGGTGGTGGAAACTAACGCTGGGAAAGACAATTCCTATGCAGGCACACTGATATTGTGGGGCTGTTGACCATCACAGGTATTCATGTGATCTCATTCCACACAAAACACATACTAGGTCATATAAATGCAAGGAAACATGCCTAGGTTTATGTTTATGGTAGATTGGGAAAATTAGGGCAGAATTTATGAATCTGCCGATTTAGTTCAACAGTAGACACTCAGCTTGCAAAACTGAGTTGCTGCCTATTTTGAGATATCTCTGGGAACAGTGGAGTGGAAAACAGATGTATACCTGTGTGAATTTGTGCACCTAGGAAATAGGTGTGGACACGGGGGCCTTTAAGGAAAGTCCTGTTAGAAAGAGACAGTAATGGAACCGCCCTCTTGAAAATGACCTAAGAATACAGAACCTTGGAAAACAGAAAGCCCACTGGTGAGAGCAAGGCCTGCAGGCTCACTGGTTAGAGACCGTAGAGAGGGCAGGATGTTCTCTTGCTGTCTTCAGACTACTCGAGGCTCAAGCCTCAAGAAAGACAACAGGGGGATCCATGTTGGTGTCTGGAGGCACAGGATTCACTCTTGCCATCAACACCTGTGGCCATTTTCCCAAATGGTGGAAAAATTGACCAAGTCAGCCAAGGAAAAGACCACACAGACCAGGTACCAACTCTGTTTTCTCTTGCTGTTTTTAATAGAAATAATTCAGGGAATCTTGGAATGAGGAGAACCAATCAGATGTTTGCATATTGGTGCCGGTTTAAACCATCCACTTTGAAATTTTTTCAAGTTGAGAAGGTTTCTGTTCAAAAGAACCTGATAGAGCCCCAGAGAGAGGCATGGATCAGGGCACAGACTGTGGTTGAGCAGATGAACACGCTGGTGCCTTTTCTGCAGGAAAGGGAACCCTTGGCTGTCCTAGCTTTTCTGACTACATATAGAAGTTTTGTGACACCCCTATAGGTATTGGGCCAACTGTTTGTGAGGTGAGTGCCCATCTCCAAGCCCATAGTTCTCAGGGCATCCTGATGGTTCAGGAATTTCCCTCCCTTCCTCTGTTTGTATTCTCTGTCTCTGTCTCTATCTCTCTCTGCCTCTGTCTCTGTCTCTGCCTTTCTCTTTCTCTCATTTATCTGTTTTTCTGTCTCCATTTCTGTCCCTCTTTGTTTCTCTCTCACACCTTCTCTTTTTCTCTCAATCTCTGAATCTGCCTCTCTGTCTCTCTGTCTCTCTGTCTCTCTGTCTCTCTGGTCTCTCTGTGTGTGTGTGTATGTATGTGAGTGTGTGTGTGTGTGTGTGTATGTATGTTTGTTTGTATCTGTTACTGACCTCTCTTTGTCTGTTTTTCCCCTGTCCTATATCTCATCTCCCCATCTTTTCCCTTTTTCTTCATCTTTCTTTGCAATCTCCCTGTTCATTACAGGATCTATCTCTGTCTCCATCTCAGTCTCTATGTCCATCTCAGTCTCTGAGTCCATCTATTGTCTACATAATAGTAAGAACCCATTAGCATGCAATAAGAAATTTCCTTCTTGGGACTGGAGAGATGGCTCAGTGGTTAAGAGCACTGACTACTCTTCCAGAGGTCCTGAGTTCAATTCCCAGCAACCACATGGTGGCTCACAACCACCTGTAAAGAGAACCGATGCCCTCTTCTGGTGTATTTGAAGACAGCTACAGTGTACTTATATATAATAAATGAATAAATCTTTTAAAAAATGTTTAAAAAAATTTCCTTCTCCCAAGCTTGAACCACCACTTGGGCTGTCCCAGGCTGAGACCCTAAAGTGGATGTAGCTAAGCCCTCTCCCTTGAAATGGCACTTTATCCTTCACCCAAGATTTCTGAGGCCTTGGTGGATACAATTTTCTCATATAGAAAGGAACTTCTAGAAATTTTAGAGTACCCACTAGAGATGTGTACAAAGTAGGGACTCATGAAGTGTAATCCAGGAAACCATGTGACCAAGGAGATGTGTGGAAAGAGATGCCTGTGTTCAACTTTTGCACAGATACATTGAAAGCACCTATGGTGTACAGGTGAAGTAATAAATCTGAGAGCAGACAGGACTGCAAGTATTAGGTGAGGGGAATAGGACTTTAGAGGTGACATTCTCTCTGGTGTTCTCTAGGTATGCATACTTCAGCCCTTATTCTAAAGAGGATGAACAAGTAAAGAAAACCCCCTGTAGCTTCTTGGAAACATAGATGGACAAGAACCCTGAGGACTTATGTGACCCATCAGACCTGTTGCCTCTGAAATACCTGAAGGCCTACTTGAGTGTGTACATGCCCCACTGTGATCTTAGTGTCCATGTCAAGAGGCTGCTGACACAGTTGGAAGAAGAACATGCCAAGTATTCCCAGGCCAAAGATGAGGAAGACTCAGATCTGGGAAGACAAACATCCTCAGATCCACAGATTGAATGGGTATAATTCAGCGTGGAGAGGACCCTCTCTGGACCTGGAACCAACTTGTGCACCAGAGCTTGAAAGCAAGAAAACCTCCAGAAGTTCTTTGACCCATGAGTTGTTGCCAGCAGCAACCAGGACAGCACACATGATAGCCGCTGTGGAACCTGTGTCTCAGTATGTTGTACCTTTCAGTCATCTCCTGCTTGCTGCAGTGGGTCTACCTATTTAGAGAATGGCCCTGTCACCTGTGATCTTTGATTGGACTGTGTCCTATAGCTTAGCTGCTGGTCCTGCCCCTCATGATCAGCTGCTGATTTCAATCCACCAGCAGTTCCAACCCCACAGCCAGCCTCCCTCTCATGAAAAACAGCCTTTTTACTCCTTCTGATGTTTTCAGTGTTTTAAGTATTTTTTAAATAAATTGTTAGTATTTGGTTTACATTGTGTAAAAGCTGTCTAATAGTGAAAAAAAGTCTGCGAATTTTAAATATTCTATTTGATAAATTATTTTAAGTTTATTCAAAGTTTTTAAAGGAACAAAAATAATTTTAAATAGATAAACATAAGCATTTAAACAATTAAGTGACATGCGGAAAGTATAAAGGTTAAATGTTTTAAATAGTCTGTTTCCTTGAAAATATATACAAGTCACCTCTAAATCCCATGTAAAAAATAAAGCATACTAAGCATACTAGTGTTTTACTTACAAAATAATCATCATACAATCATTATGGTTAATGGCTAGAAAAAACCTAAAGTCCTTCCACTGAAGAATGGAGAAATGAAATATTTAATATTTACACACTGGACTGTTCTACAGCTCTTAAAATCCACATGTTGTTCCATCCTGGCAAATAAACGGAAAAAGAAAACAAATAGAATATAAACACATTTATATGTGGAAATTACTTTTAAGGTAAAGAACAAATATGCTGTAATCCACAGACCAGACAAGCTAAGCAATCAAAGGACCCAAGATACAGATGCATGCATCTCACTGTGAAGAGGAAGCAAATGGCCATCCAAATTTTCTTCCTGGGGTGGGGAATAGTTATGGGAGGGGTCTAAATGAAGGGTAGGGATGGGAAAGGAGGAATCAATTGGGGAGGACAATGAGAGAGACTCTTTGGAATGTAAATTAGAATTGGGGATATCTCTGGGAAAAGCTGGTAACCTGGGACAGTGGAAACTTCTAGGAATCTATGAGGGGTGATTCCAGATCAGATCATAGTGGTTGGGGATATTGAGACTTTTCCTGCAATCAGGAAGACTTCTAGTTGACAGATTAGCATATCAGTCGAGCCACAAAGCTTTCACCTATATTTTGTACAGCCTAAAAGATGTGCTGTAGTAAAGGTGGTACAGAAATTGAGAAAGTGTCTAATAAATGCCTTGACACATTTGAGACCTATGCCAGGAGAGTGTTATTGCCCAGGCTAGACTGCACAGAGCCACATATGCAAACAGAAACAGGATAGAAAATGGTGAATAGAAAATTATGTCAATGAAATGATTACTAACATCATTCTGATATAGACAGAGATTGGTCCAAAACCAATTGTTATCAGAAAAGCTTCACTTAGAATATATGGAAAGAAAAAGAAGGACAAACAACCAAACATTGAGTAGAGCTTGGAAAATATTGTAAAAACGTTTGGACAAAATTTCACAGGATCTGGTGTTAAAGAACATCAGATGATGAAAATAAAATATCCAGTCAAGCTGAGCCTATAGGACACAGAGAATGAATAATCCTCCAGAGCCTGTATGGGGATCTCTTAGGCTACATTTGACTGAATTAGGCCCTCAGCACCTTGTAACACTTCTGTAGTTTCATCTACTTGTAAAGTCTTAATACTGGGAACATGGGCTGTCTCTGACTCTGTTGCCTGTACATGGGAGCCGCTCCCCTTACTGTGTTTCAAGCTCTAGCCTGAATAGAAGTGGAAGTGCCCAATCTTAATGCAAACTAAAAGGCAGGGTTGGTAAATACACATGAGACGCCTGCCCTATTCCGAAGATGAATGAAGGAGGAACTGATAGACGTGATGTGGATAGTGCTGGTGGAAAGAAAAAGAGAGTGAGAAAAGAGAGGGGAAAGGAAGGAGGAAAGAAAGGAGGCCAGAAGGGAAGTAGGCAGGGAGGAATGGAGGGAGGGAGGGAGGAACGGAGGGAGAGAGGGAGAGACAGGGTCAGAGGCACAGAGACAGACAGAGTAAGAACAACAGAGACAAAAGGACTCACCAAGACACACAGCAACTGGCAGATTTACAGAGAAATGGAGAAGGAGAACAAAAGAAGCATTCAATAACACAAAAATAAGGGGTTGTTTCTATCAATGTTATTTTAAGGATCTTTAAGAAAGTTCCCTTCCCTCTTTTGAGATGGTCAGTTTCCCAAAAGTCTATATGCGTGACTGGCTTATAGGTGTGGCATAACATGTGCTGATCAGTCAGAATTCAAGGGCCATACCTCAACATAGTTAAAGCAATATATAGCAAACCAGCAGCCCACATCACACTAAATTGAGAGAAACTTGAAATAACCCCACTGAAATCAGGAACTAGACAAGGCTGCCCAATCTCCAGCTACCTATGAAATATAATTCTTGAAGAAGTGGCAGATCAATTACACAATGAAAGGAGGTAAAAGGGATACAAACTGGAAAAGAAGAAGTCAAAATAACATTATATGCAGACTATATGATAATATACTTAAGTAACCCCAAAAATTCCAACAGAGTACTCCTACAGCTGAGAACAACCTCAGCAAAGTACTTGGATATAATATTAATGCAAAACAATCAATAGACCTTATCTACTCAACAAACTGGATGAGGAAAAAATTAGGGAAATGACACCCTTCACAATAGCCACAAACATCGCTTCTCGGCCTTTTGACTAAGATCATGTGTAGCACAATAGCCACAAACATGTATAAAATATCTTGGAGTGACTCTAATCAAACAAGTGAAATATCTTTATGACAAGAACTACAAGAAAGAACTACAAGAAAGAAATCAAAGAAGATTCCAGAAGATGGAAAGATCTCCCAGGCTCATAGATTAGCAGGATTAATACCGAAAAAGTCATCTTGCCCAAAGCCATCTACAGATTCAATAGAATCCCCATTACAATTCCAAATCAAATTTTCATTTAGAACAAACAATTTGCAAAATCATTTGGGAAAGGAAAAAAGAACTTAGGATTTCAATAAATATTTTAAACAGTAAAAGAATTCTGGGGAATTCACCCTTCCTGACCTAAAGGTGTATTAAAAAAAAGGTCTTGACAAAAACATCATAATATAGGTACAGAGACAGGCAGGTCGATCAATAGAATAGAACTGAACACCCAAGATCTTCCTGGTTGCTGCCGCCACAGAGAGCTCGTGGGCAGCACCCACCGAGCGAACTTGAGCCTTGGGACCACAGGTAAGACCAACTTTTCTGCTGCAAGAGACCTGCCTGGTGAACTCAGGACACACAGAGGCAGAATTCCTCTAGGACCGGGCACTTCCTGTGTTTACCGGGAGCCCCAAACCCGCGGATCCCGGCCCGCAGCAGCTCTCTGCTCCCAGACCATGTGGGAGAGAGACCTCACCGCCTGGTCAGGTGGGCACTCCTGAGGCTGCAGAGCGTAAGAGACCACCAACACTGCCCACCCCTGCCCATATCCCTGGCCCAAGAGGAAACTGTATACGGCCTCTGGGTTCCCACAGAGGAGGGCCCAGGAGCAGGAGGACCGCTGCACCTGAGACACCGCCATTATCTGAAGGAACAGATCGGATAAACAGTTCTCTGCACCCAAACCCATGGGAGGGAGAGCTAAATCTTCAGAGAGGCAGACACGCCTGGGAAACCAGAAGAGACTGCACTCTGCACACATTACTGATTCCAGAGGAAAACACCAAACGCCATCTGGAAACCTGGTGCACTGAAGCTCCCGGAAATAGCAGTGCAGATCTTCCTGGTTGCTGCCCTGCAGAGAGCTCGTGGGCAGGACCCCGCAAGCGAACTTGAGCCTCGGGACCACAGGTAAGACCAACTAATCTGCTGCAAGTGACCTGCCTGGTGAACTCCAGACACAGGCCCACAGGAACAGCTGAAGACCTGTAGAGAGGAAAAACTACATGCCCGAAAGCAGAACACTTTGTCCCCATAACTGGCTGAAAGAAAACAGGAAAACAGGTCTACAGCACTCCTGACAAACAGGCTTATAGGACAGTCTAGCCACTGTCAGAAATAGCAGAACAAAGTAACACTAGACATAATCTGATGGCAAGAGGCAAGTGCAGGAACCCAAGCAACAGAAACCAAGACTACATGGCATCATCGGAGCCCAATTCACCCACCAAAACAAACATGGAATATTCAAACACACCAGAAAAGCAAGATCTAGTTTCAAAATCATATTTGATCATGATGCTAGAGGATTTCAAGAAAGACGTGAAGAACTCCCTTAGGGAACAAGTAGAAGCCTACACAGAGGAATCACAAAAATCCCTGAAAGAAATCCAGGAAAACACAATCAAACAGTTGAAGGAATTAAAAATGGAAATAGAAGCAATCAAGAAAGAACACATGGAAACAACCCTGGATATAGAAAACCAAAAGAAGAGACAAGGAGCTGTAGATACAAGCTTCACCAACAGAATACAAGAGATGGAAGAGAGAATCTCAGGAGCAGAAGATTCCATAGAAATCATTGACTCAACTGTCAAAGATAATGTAAAGCAGAAAAAGCTACTGGTCCAAAACATACAGGATCTTACTATAAAAACCTATATTCAATAAAACTTGAAAATCTGCAGGAAATGGACAATTTCCTAGACAGATACCAGGTACCAAAGTTAAATCAGGAACAGATAAACCAGTTAAACAACCCCATAACTCCTAGGGAAATAGAAGCAGTCATTAAAGGTCTCCCAATGAAAAAGAGCCCAGGTCCAGACAGGTTTAGTGCAGAATTCTATCAGACCTTCATAGAAGACCTCATACCAATACTATCCAAACTATTCCGCAAAATTGAAACAGATGGAGCACTACCGAATTCCTTCTATGAAGCCATAATTACTCTTATTCCTAAACCACACAAAGACCCAACAAAGAAAGAGAACTTCAGACCAAATTCCCTTATGAATATCGACGAAAAAATACTCAATAAAATTCTGGCAAACCGAATCCAAGAGCACATCAAAGCAATCATCCACCATGATCAAGTAGGCTTCATCCCAGGCATGCAGGTATGGTTTAATATACGGAAAACCATCAACGTGAACCATTATATAAACAAACTGAAAAAACAAAACCACATGATCATTTCATTAGATGCTGAGAAAGCATTTGACAAAATTCAACACCCCTTCATGATAAAAGTCCTGGAAAGAATAGGAATTCAAGGCCCATACCTAAACATAGTAAAAGCCATATACAGCAAACCAGTTGCTAACATTAAACTAAATGGAGAGAAACTTGAAGCAATCCCACTAAAATCAGGGACTAGACAAGGCTGCCCACTCTCTCCCTACTTACTCAATTTAGTTCTTGAAGTTCTAGCCAGAGAAATCAGACAACAAAAGGAGGTCAAGGGGATACAGATTGGAAAAGAAGAAATCAAAATATCACTATTTGCAGATGATATGATAGTATATTTAAGTGATCCCAAAAGTTCCACCAGAGAACTACTAAAGCTGATAAACAACTTCAGCAAAGTGGCTGGGTATAAAATTAACTCAAATAAATCCGTAGCCTTCCTCTACACAAAAGAGAAACAAGCCAAGAAAGAAATTAGGGAAATGACACTTTTCATAATAGACCCAAATAATATAAAGTACCTCGGTGTGACTTTAACCAAGCAAGTAAAAGATCTGTACAATAAGAACTTCAAGACACTGAGGAAAGAAATTGAAGAAGACCTCAGAAGATGGAAAGATCTCCCATGATCATGGATTGGCAGGATTAATATAGTAAAAATGGCCATTTTAACAAAAGCAATCTACAGATTCAATGCGATCCCCATCAAAATACCAATCCAATTCCTCAAAGAGTTAGACAGAACAATTTGCAAATTCATGTGGAATAATAAAAAACCCAGGATAGCTAAAACTATCCTCAACAATAAAAAGACTTCAGGGGGAATCACTATCCCTGAACTCAAGCAGTATTACAGAGCAATAGTGATAAAAACTGCATGGTATTGGTACAGAGACAGACAGATAGACCAATGGAATAGAATTGAAGACCCAGAAATGAACCCAAAAACCTATGGGCACTTGATTTTTGACAAAGGAGCCAAACCATCAATAGGAAAAAAGACATAATTTTCAGCAAATGGTGCTGGTTCAACTGGAGGTCAACATGTAGAAGAATACAGATTGATCCATGCTTATCACCCTGAACAAAGCTTAAGTCCAAGTGGATCAAGGACCTCCACATGAAACCAGACACACTCAAACTAATAGAAGAAAAGCTAGGGAAGCATCTGGAACACATGGGCACTGGAAAAAATGTCCTGAACAAAACACCAGTGGCTTATGCTCTAAGATCAAGAATCGACAACTGTGATCTCATAAAACTGCAAAGCTTCTGTAAGGTAAAGGACACTGTGGTTAGGACAAAACGGCAACCAACAGATTGGGAAAAGATCTTTACCAATCCTACAACAGATAGAGGCCTTATATCCCAAATATACAAAGAACTCAAGAAGTTAGACCGCAGGGAGACAAATAACCCTATTAAAAAATGGGGTTCAGAGCTAAACAAAGAATTCACAGCTGAGGAATGCTGAATGGCTGAGAAACACCTAAAGAAATGTTCAACATCTTTAGTCATAAGGGAAATGCAAATCAAAACAACCCTGAGATTTCCCCCCCCCACCAGTGAGAATGGCTAAGATCAAAAACTCAGGTGACAGCAGATGCTGGCGAGGATGCGGAGAAAGAGGAACACTCCTCCATTGTTGGTGGGGTTGCAGACTGGTACAACCATTCTGGAAATCAGTCTGGAGGTTCCTCAGAAAATTGGACATTGAACTGCCTGAGCATCCAGCTATACCTCTCTTGGGCATATACCCAAAAGATGCCCCAACATATAAAAAAGACAAGTGCTCCACTATGTTCATCGCAGCCTTATTTATAATAGCCAGAAGCTGGAAAGAACCCAGATGCCCTTCAACAGAGGAATGGATACAGAAAATGTGGTACATCTACACAATGGAATATTACTCAGCTATCAAAAACAATGACTTTATGAAATTCATAGCCAAATGGTTGGAACTGGAAAATATCATCCTGAGTGAGCTAACCCAATCACAGAAAGACACACATGGTATGCACTCATTGATAAGTGGCTATTAGCCCAAATGCTTGAATTACCCTAGATGCCTAGAACAAATGAAACTCAAGACCTATGATCAAAATGTGAATGCTTCACTCCTTCTTTAAAAGGGGAACAAGAATACTCTTGACAGGGAATAGAGAGGCAAAGATTAAAACAGAGACTGAAGGAACACCTTCAGAGCCTGCCCCACATGTGGCCCATACATATACAGCCAACCAATTAGACAAGATGAATGAAGCAAAGAAGTGCAGGCCCACAGGAGCCGGATGTAGATCTCTCCTGAGAGACACAGCAAGAATACAGCAAATACAGAGACGAATGCCAGCAGCAAACCACTGAACTGAGAATAGGACCCCCGTTGAAGGAGTCAGAGAAAGAACTGGAAGAGCTTGAAGGGGCTCGAGACTCCATATGTACAACAATGCCAAGCAACCAGAGCTTCCAGGGACTAAGCCACTACCTAAAGACTATACATGGACTGACCTTGGACTCTGACCTCATAGGTAGCAATGAATATCCTAGTAAGAGCACCAGTGGAAGGGAAAGCCATGGGTCCTGCTAAGACTGAACCCCCAGTGAACTAGACTGTTGGCGGGAGGGCGGCAATGGGGCGAGGGTGGGGAGGGGAACACCCACAAGGAAGGGGAGGGGGGAGAGGAATGTTCGCCCAGAAACCGGGAAATGGAATAACACTTGAAATGTATATAAGAAATACTCAAGTTAATAAAAAAAAAAAGTAACTGAACACCCAGAAATGACCCATATACCTATGGTCACTTGATCAACACAAAGGATCTAAAACTATGCAATGGAAGAAAGACAGCATTTTCAACATATGGCGCTGGTTCAAATGGAGGTCTGCATGGATAGGATGCAAATTGACCCATTCTTATCTCCTTGGACAGAGCTCTAGTCAAGTGGATCAAAGATCTCCACATGAAATGAGACACACTGAAACTAATAGAAGGAAGGTGGAGAAAAGCCTTGAACACATAAACACAGGGGAAAACCTCCTGAACAGAGCAGAAAATGTGATGCAGTACACACAGGAGTACTACACAGCTATTAAAAACAATGATTACATGAAATTATTAGGCAAAGGGGTGGAACTTGAGAATACCAACCTGAGAGAAGTAACCCAGTCACAAAGGAACACACATGGTCTACACTCACTGCAAAGTGGATAGTAAGCCAACAGCTTGGAATACCTAAGAAAAAATTCACAGATCATATGAAGCTCAAGAAGAAGGAAGAGCAAAATGTGAATGCCTCATTCCTCCTTAAAGGGGAGAACAAAATTCAGGAAATTCAGAAACAAAGAGTGGAGATGGACTGAAGAGAAGGTCTTCCAGAAACTGTCTCACCTGGGGACATATCCCATGTGCAGCCTCCAAACTCAGGCACTATTGCTGATTCCAAGAAGTGCTAGCTGAAGGCTCCAGGTATGGCTGACTCCTAAGAGGCTCTGCTGGACCCTACTGACACACATGAGGATGGTTGCAGTTAATCATTTGGACTGAACAAGGGGAACGCAATGGAGGAGTAAGAGAAAAGACTGAAGGAGCAGAAGGGTTTTGTAACCCCGTAAGAAGAGCAACAATATCAAACAAACCCATCCTACCAGACCTCAAAGGGACTGAACCACCAACAATCAGTACACCTGGAGGGACCCACGACTCCAGCCAAACATGTAGCAGAGGATGCCATTGTCTAGCATCATAAAGAGTAAAAGCCCTTGGTCCTGTGAAGACTCTGTTCCCCAATGTAGGATAATGCCAGGGTGTTGAGGGTGGAGTGGGTGGGTGGGAGTGGGAACATCCTAGAGAAGAGGGGGTTGGGAAGAGGATATGGGTAAGGGGGTAAAGCAGATAACATTTGAAACCTAAAACAAAAAGTATCCCTGAAAAACACAATTTAAAAAAAACATAGCCAAAAAGTACGTGTTGATCAGGAATTGGAGTAGTTCAGGCTCAAAAGCAGCAGGAAGATGGGGATGTTGAGCAGCTACTGAGAGAGAAAAGCTTTCCCAGTCATTGGTGTTAAACTACCAAGTGTTATGCAGGTAAAGACAATGAAGAAGAAGTCAGCCATCTTCGAAGTCCACATTTTGTTGACTCTATACTGCTCTACAGAACTCTCTGACTTACAATCAATGTTTTAATTCCTAATCTCACTGGGTCAGTGGTAATTACTACTCTTGCTCAGCTTTTCTATCACAGTTATACTATTAATTCTAGTGTGGTGGTGCATCTACATGATTCATATCTATACTATGGGAGTGATGGGAGTTGTGTGGCTAACTTTCATGACATGATCAGCCTCTTAGACGCTTGGAACATAATCCTCATGTCACATAATCCTTCCCTATACAGGCTTTTCATCTCCTGATAATTTTCAACTTATCAAGTAGAATTGGCATCTTCACAGACGAATCCTCTGAACTTAGATGTGCCTGCTCCCATTACCAATAGATTCAACAGCTCGCCTGCTTCTAGGAACAGAGCCATGAAGAGTCTTAGGGTTTAGTCTCACCAGAGGATACAGATCAAGACCATGATGTGGAACTGGGTTCCGCTGAAGAGAGAGTTAGTTCCCAGGGTTATTTGTGTACCAAGTCATTTTAAGGAATTCTAACTTCTCCCTTAACCCATAAAGAATGCTACATTCTACCAAAACACACAAACACAACACACACACACACACACACACACACACACACACACACACTCCCCCCAAAAAGGAAAAAACACCTGGGCACACACCACAGATGCACTTGTATGCTAGCATGTATGCATGTAAGCATCCTCATATACTTTCATGGATGAAAATGCACAGATAAACCTAACACATATAGCAAAGCTATCATGCAATGCCCTCCTCATAAGTACCTTGAGGCATAAGCATGCACATGCATATGAACATGCAGGAGATCAGGAACAACTTTTGGGAATCAAAACAAAAGAAACTAAGTAAACATCAGAGGGAAGAGTAAAAGAGCAATGAACTCAACTCTACTCCATTTGGCAAGGGAGACAACATAGTAATTAACTGTAACACCGCCCACCACTGTGGAGTAGCAGGGAAGTCTGATCTCATGCACTTGGTGTTTACCCCTCACATCACTGGCTTGTTAAACTGTGACCCAGACACTGTGTTTGAAGGAGGAGATGACCAGGGGATAAAGAGTGAATGACTTTGGGGCAAAAATTACTGAGAAGAGCAGAAAAAGGAAACAGAGTATAACGGAAGAGATGGAATAGAGGGAGGAAGAATGATTAGGAACTAGAGAAGTGATGGCAGCCACATAAAACATGATGGGGACAGAGAAAGTGTGGTGTTTTCTGTTGAGGTTTCATTCAGTTGCTTTGAAAAGCACGAGGATTAAATTATACTAAGGAAAGAGAAAGTTTTCTTGCAGATGACAGGTCACAGCCGACCATTGGAGAGAAACAGTTCAAGGACTCAAGCAGGAATTCAAAGAAGAGGCAATGGAGGATGGATCCCCTCTGAAAGAGGGCTGGGGGCCAGCATCCATCTTGTAAGTGGTTGGATGTTCCTAGGGCAGAGGATCACAAAGGGCTGTAAAGATACTGGCTTAAGCCATAAAATGATCATCGTGTTAGAAACCGACTCTGTGAAAACAATTCCAGGGAGGCACACTGACATTGTGGGGCTGCTGGCTATCACAGGCATGCATGTGATCTCATTCAACATAGAACACATACAAGGTCATGTAAATGCAAGGAGACCAGCCTAGGGTATGTTTATGGTAAATTGGGAAAATTAGGGCTGAATTTATGAGTATGGTTACAGATGCAGCTCAAAAGGAGAGACTCAGCTTCCAAAACTGATATCTACCTATGTTGATTTGTGTACCTAGGAAATGGGAAGTGGCATGGGAGCCTTTAAGGAAAGTTCTGTTGAAGAAGGGACAGGAATGGAACCACCCTCTTCAAAATGACCTAAGAATACAGAACCTTGGTAACCAGGCAACACACTGGTTAGAGCAAGGCCTGCAGGCTCACTTGCCAGAGACAGTTGAGAGGGAAGGATGTTCTCTTGCTGTCTTCGGACTACTCGAGGCTCAGGCCTCAAGAAAGACAACAGGGAAGGCCACGGTGGTGTCTGGAGGCACAGGGTTCGCTCTTGTCTTCGATTCCTGTGGCCATTTTCCCGAAAGGGAAGATCCTCAACCAAGAGCAGTCAAAGCCAGGAACACACAGACAAGGTAACTGCTCGGGATTTTCTCCATTTTTAGCAGAGTAATAATTCAGGAAAATTTGTAATAAGTAGATCCAATCAGAATGTTATAGACCAGTGACCCTTTGAAACTTTTGCCTTGATCTTTCCTCAGGGTGAGAATGATTCTGCAGCACAGGACCTGAGCGAGCCCTATAGAGACTCCAGCATTAGTACAGAGGCTGTGATTAAGCTAGGGAACAAGCTGGGGCCTTCTCTGCAGGAAGGGGACACCTTCTATGTCCCTGCCTTTTCGATCATATACCAAAGATTTGACACCCCCCTACTGGTACTGGACCAGCTGTTCCTGAGGTTAGTGCCAATTTCAAAGCCCATAGTTCTCACATTCTTCTGTTGATCCTGGGTCTTTCTGTTTCTGTCTCTGTGTCTCTGTGTCTCGGTCTCTCTCTCTGTCTCTGTGTGTGTGTCACTCTCCTGTTGCTCTCCATGTCTCTCTCTCTGTCTCCGTGTCTGTCTCTCTCTCTGCCACTCTATCTCTCTCTCTGCCTCTCTCTCTGTCTCTCTGTCTCTCTTTGTCTGTCTCTCTGTCTCTCAGTTTCTCTGTCTCTGTCTCTTTCTCTTTCTCTCTCTGTCTCTCTCACTGTATCTCTGTCTCTCTCTGGTTTGTCACTGTCTCTCTCTCTCTCTCTTTATTGTTCTCTCTCTTTCTTTGTGTGTGTGTGTGTGTGTGTGTGTGTGTGTGTGTGTGTGTGCGTCCAAGTATTTATTCTGTACATCATTGTCAGGACCCAGTAACATACATTAAGAAATTTTTTCTCCCATGCTAGGTCCAAGTGATAGGGCTCTTCAATGCCAATGCTCCAAAGTGGATGTTGCTGTCACCTCTACCTTGGAATAGCACTTTATCCTTCAATCGATATTTCTGAGGCCTTGGTGAATGCACTTTTTTCATTTGTAATGGAGGTTCAGTAAATATTGGAATACCCAATAGAGATGTATCAAAAGTGGAGATCTATGCAGCATAATACAGGGGACCATGTGACCACAGTGTTGTTTAGGTAGAGATGCACATGTTCAACCTTTGCACAGTTACAGTGAAAGCACGGACTGTGTACAGGTGAACTCATAATTCTGAGAGCAGCCAGAACTGCCAGTTTTAGGTGAGGTGAATGGGACTTTACAGGTGACATTCTCTCTGGTCTTCTCTAGGTATGCTAACTTCAGCCCTCATTGTGAAGAGGATGAACAAATAAATAACGCCCTCTGTAGCT
The DNA here is from genome assembly GCF_021556685.1 of Rattus norvegicus. NCBI lineage: Eukaryota > Metazoa > Chordata > Mammalia > Rodentia > Muridae > Rattus > Rattus norvegicus. The sequence goes on along the minus strand of NC_141549.1, from coordinate 11,288,138 downwards.
TCCTGGAAACATGGATGAACAAGAACACTGAGGACTATTGTGAACCCTCGGAACTGTTCATACTGAAATATATAAAGGCCTATTTTGATGTGTGTATGGCACACTTACATCTTATTGTTCATGTCAATAGGTTCATGACTCTCTTGCAGGACAATCAAGCCAAGGATTCCCATCCAAGGATGAGCAAGGCTCAGATCTGGGGAGACACACATCCTCAGATCCACAGATTGGATGGGTGTACAACAGCAGGAAAAGAGCCACTCTGGAGCCAGAACCAACTTGTGCATCAGAGCTGGAGGGCACAAAACCTCCAGAACTTTCTCTGAAGCATGATTAGTTGCAACCAGATGTGGCAGCAGCAGCACAGACAGCACACATGATAGCAGCTGTTAAACTTGTGTCTCAGTATGTCTGTAGATACAATGTATGTTTCACTAACTTCCTACATGCTACAGTGGGCCTACCTATTCAGAGAATGGCCCTGTAACACCTTGGGTGTGCCTGCCCTGTATCTGTCCTACTGCTCCTGCCCAGGGTGCTCAGCCCCTCAATTCAGTCCAGCAGCAGTTCCAGCCCCTCAGCCAGGCTTCTCCCTCCCCTGAGATGTCATCTTTTTATTCTTTCTGATTTTTCCATTTTGTGTTTAAATATTGGTTTAATAAATTGTTATTGTTGGTTTTCACTTTTCTCAAAGTTTTCTATGGTACAAAAATAATTTTAAAAAGTGAAACATAAGCATTTAAAATTATTAAATGTCATGCTTAAATTATGACTGGTAAAATCTTAGTCATTTTTAAAGGATGTATCCACATGACTAATAAAGCACATGTAATAACACTCACCATTACCTTTCAGTAAACTTCAAACTAAGCCTGAGGAGTGGGACCACTTCAGCCCCGTGGTAACAATTCAGTTCACCTTGAATTGTGTATACTTTAATACACATAAATTCCAAGTTTAGCAAGGGTGTGATGTCATAGAACTGTGGCATATTTCTGCGGCACATGTAGAATGCCTTACCTACTTCAGAAATACTTTCTCATTTCTTCAATAATAGTTCAATTGAAGTCGAACTCAAACTATAATTTGCAAGTTGCAATGTTACTGTGGTAGCCAAGAAGCTAAAGAAGAGTCTAGAATTATTCAAGAATTCCCTTAATGAATAGATCTGCGCAGACAGAAAGCTCAAATTTTGACTCCAGGGACTTGGGAAGAGAGTTTTTAATGGATAGGAATGTGCTTTTCAATTGAAGAAAACATTTTCTACAAGTGTACAATAGGTTTTGATTGTATCCACCCTTCATCACCTCCCATCTATTCATCCCTGATGTCCCAAACACTCTCCCTCCTGGTATTTATTTTTTTTGTATGTTCATTTTACTAATGGATTATAATTATCACTATTTTCTTTACACCTTGCATCCAATAGGTGTGGACCCTGTAGGAATAGGTATATGGGTAGTGACTGAGTGCACAAGGACAGCCAGTCTACCACTGGTCACATTCTCAAACCAAAATGATTCTCTCCCTCCCCAGAAGTCAGCAACTGCAGTCAGCATTTCAGCTAGAGAGAGAAACTCCTTCTCTGTGCTAAGAATAGGCATAAAAATCAAAGATACACAGGATTCCCATAAAAACATTAGTTAACCTAGAATCCAAAATGTATACACCATGGACTTATAGAGTAAAAAGAGAAAACTAATTATATAAAAATAATGAAATTCAAAAAGTATACAAAAAAGTCCTGATAGGACAATATGAGACTAGAAGATTCCATAGATGTAAATGGGTTCATTTTCTATTGGCCTTCTGTTCTGAACATGAGGACTGCACTTAAGAGTAGTTTATTTACCTAAAAACTGTCATGGAGAAAACTAAACTTTCATTTGCAAGTGGTTATCACTTGTAGGTTATCAATCCTAGGTTATGAATGGGTGCATAAGGCTGCTTTGCCAATTTAGGACTAAGTATTCCAAGGTTCTCCCTCTGCATAAGGTCTGGCTATGAGTCTCAGGATGTCTTGGGATCTGTGATCTGCTTCAGGAGGAAGCTTCTCTGATGATGGTTGAGCAAGACAATGATCTGAGTCTCTCCGGTCAATAGGAATCTTATTGTTACTGTTTCTTTAGCAGAACTAAGTAGTATTAGCTTTACCCTGGCTGTCTTATCCATTTCTTTAGTCTCTGGTTCTTGGTCAGCCAAGCAGTATGGGATCCATCTCAGGGGTTTGCATCTTAAGTCAAATCAGATTCTGTTAGTTACCCCACAATATTCATGTCACAATAGTGCACACATATCTTTCAGACTGAACACTATTATAAATCATAGTTTCTGTAGCTTGGTTAAGGTTTATGTTTCTTCTTTGGAAGCACACATAGTACCTCCCATTACAAATGATGCTAGCACATAGGATAGTGGTTTAGTGTAGACAACAGCTCAGTTACCTTGCTTTCCAGGCTCACCACTATGCGCCAATTTTCAATAAGTTAATCTTGTTCAGGTGTTGTCCAGGTAACCAGAGCTGTGGTGAGTGCATATGTGGACCAGTCGTGTCACATGGAGAAGATATTTCTCACTTCTCCTTCCTACCCTTCAGCTTAGACAATAATGCTAACATTTCCTTAACATTGCCCTTACTCCTTCTGATATCTCAATGTTGTGTTTATTTTAAGTATTGGTTTTAATAAATTGTTAGTATTTGTTAACATTCTCTGAAATGTTATCTAATAATGAGAGAAAATATCTGCAAATTATGAATATACTCTTTGATATATTATTTTAAGGTTATTCATGTTGCTTAAGGAACAAAAATAATTTGAAAGAAAATCTTAAGTATTTAAAACAACTAAGTGACATACTTATGTTATAATGTTATATGTCTTAAATAGACTTTTTTCTCAAGAAGTAATACACAGCACTACTAAATCACATGGAATAAAGTTCAACTTTGGCTTTCAGTAAACGTTATCGGAACTTGTGGTGTGGTAACACTTTCCTCCAGTGGAAACAGTACAAGTCACATAGAAATGTTTACATTTTACACCAAGATATTCCAAGGATTCATGAGGATGGGGAATCATAGAACCACGGCTCATTACTAGGGCACATGTAAAATGCCTTAACTTCTTTCAAAGATACTTGGCCAGGTCTTCAAAGTTACACAGGCAACTGAATTGACTTTGTTCCTCCCATGATGTGTAAATACCCAAAGAATTAAAATCAGAAAGTCGAACTGCACAAGTGACCTGCAGTAGAGGAAGGGATTCATTGTACTGTGTGCCTTGCTATAGCATAGGCAAGGGTCACAGTTACTGTGCTAAGGCAAGAGGTCAAAGACAATTCTAGAAGCAGGCACGAATATTGGCAATGAATAGATCTATAGAGGAAGAAAGATGAAAGTTGACTTCCCATGATATTTTGGAATGAGAAAATATTTTGAATGGGTAGGAAGTTGCTCTTCAAATATAGAAAACATTTTCTAAAAGTGCACAATGCATTTTGAATGTATCTACACCTCATCACCTCCCATCTACTCATCCCATGACTTTCCCACCAGTCTCCATTCTGATATTAATTAATTAAATAAGCTATTTGTTTATTTATGATAGTAGTTGATGATTTAATATTCCAATTTTATTTACCCTCTGCATCCAATTAATGGGGTCGTGTAGGATTAGGTATGTGGTTGCTGCCATATTGCACAAATATAGTCACTCTACCGCTGGTGATTTCCTCAAACCAAAATCATCCTCCCTCCCCCAAAGAGAGCAACTGCAGTCAGCAGTGCAGCAAGGGTGAGGATGTCAGAAACCCCTTCTCCATGGCAAAGAAGAGGCATAAAATCCCTCACGACCAAAACAGAATCCATATTATATATATGGACAAAGGACAATCAGAGTTAAAAGAGAAAAAATATCAGTACATATTTAATAATGACATATAAAAAGCAGTTTACAAAAAGTCCTGATAGGACATTATGAAATGTGAAATCTCCTCCATAGATTTAACTGGGTTCGTTTTCTGTTGACCATTTGCTGATGAACATGAGGACTGCACCTAAAAAGAGTTTGTTTCCTTAGAGACTCCCTTAGGAAAAACTAAATTTTCAACTGCAAGATGTTATCAAGTGGAGTTATTTTGGGGTAAAGAATGGGTGCATGAGGCCACTTCTCCAATTAAGGACTGAGTGTTCCAAGGTGTCTCACTCTACATAATGTCTCCTTATATGTCTCAGTAAGTCTTGAGTTCTGCTTCAGAAGGACGCTGCTCTGATTCCAATTGAGCAAGGCACTGCTCTATGAATATAACAGATCATGAGAAATCACGTTTTTACCCTTTCTTTTGCAGAGTATTCCTATTGATATTATCCCCAGGTTACACAGCAATCTACTCTAAGGTTCTTGGTCAGCTACTCAGTGTCAGGTGTGTTGTTCATGTCAGTGAGTGAATCCTAAGTCAAGGCAGATATCTCTTGGTTACTCCCACAATATTCGTGTCACATTACTACATGCATATCTAGCGACCTGACACCAATACAGTCAAAGATTTTGTACTATGATTAGTGGTTATGGGGTATTTTTTTTTCTAGCGAAAATTACACACATTTCTAGGAAAGAATAGATGCCTGAAAGCCAAGGAATCTGAGCTTTGGAATCTCACATCTCACACAGCACTTTCCACTACTGGAGAATCTTCTGCTCAAGTGTTCCCTCTCCAGTGGACGTGCCCAAACGATGGGGGCACATGGATCAACAAGACAGATGTAAACAGAATTTTCAACACAACACTCACTTAAAGAAATGCACTATGAGAAATGTTCAACATCCTTATTCATTAGGGAAGAGTAAATAAAATGATTTTGAGATTCCACCTTACATCAGAAGAGTTAATACAAAAAAGGAAGTAAAAGTTTATGTTAAGAGGGAGGGGAACACTTTTCCAATGTTGATGGAAGTAGAAACTTGTACAACAATATTGGAAGACGACACTTTAGTTTTTGCGAAATATGCATAAGACAAGTTCAATTGCTAAATTATTTTCATACAGTCTTAATTGGTAATGGCTAGAAACAACCTAAAATCCTTCAACTAAAGAGCAGATAAATATATAGTTTTCATTTAGACAGTGGAGTGCGCTCCAGCTGTTAAAATCATCATCTTGTTCCATCCTGGCAAAGGAAAGTACCAAGAAAACAAATATAAACTGACTTACATGTGGAAACTATGTTTAAAGTAAAGAACAGGTGTGCTACAATCCACAAACCCAGAGGAGCTAAGTGATAAGAGGAACGATGCATCTCACTGTGAAGAAGAACACAATACATATCTATCTTATGTATAATATTGTGGTGTGCAGTTAAGGGAGGGGTCTATAGGAAGTTGAGAAATGGGAAGAAGAAGGAATTGGGTAGACTACAGGAAATAGTGTTGGGATAATGAAGAATTGTGTGTTGTTATCTCTGGGACAAGTTGGAAACCAAGTGCAATGGAAAGTTCTAGGAATCCAAGATTAGATTAGATGGGTAATCCAATATTAGATTTCGAGTATTTTGAGATATTGAGCCTTCTATAACCAGAAAGTCATGCATTGGAGAGATTAGGATATTAGCCTAGCCACAAAACATTTCTCCTACATTTTTGTACAGCCTACAAGATGTGCTGTAGTAAAGGTGCCACCTAAATTGTGAAAATGTCCAAAAAAGCCTTGATACATTTGAGACCTATGCCATGACAGTGTGCTCACCAATCCCAATTCTTGGAATACCAAAAACCACATGCTGGAATACCCAGAGGCACAGATGTACATAGACACCAGATATAAATTAATGAATTATAAAAATGCCACTGAAAAGATTTCTAATAACATTCTGATATACTCAGAGATTGGTCCTACCCTCTACTGTCATCAGAAAAGCTTCACTTAGTAAATGATGAAAACCAATGCAAAGAGACACACGCCAACATTAGGTAGAGAAAAGTTGCATGATTTTTTTGTAGGAGCTGGGGTTAAAGGACAACAGAGCCCTCACACTAGTGGAAATGAATGTGAGAGATTGCATGGGAAGGGACCTAGAAGCCTACATTAGACTGCCCAAGGCCCTCAGCATCTTGCAACTCTAGTGTAGGTTCATCTTCATGCAAAGTCTTAACAGTGGTAGCAGGGTCTGTCTCTGCCTCTCTTGCCTGTGCATGGAAGCCTCTCCCCTCAATGGGTTCCATGCTCTAGCCTTAATTGAAAAAAAAAGTGTCCTGGCTTAATGAAAATTGAAAAGCCATGGCTGCTAAATACATATGGGAAGCCTGCCCTATTCTGAAAAGGAAGGAAGGAGGAACTGTTAGAAATGATGCAGATATTGCTAGTGGAGAGAGAAAGAGAATGAGAGAAGTCAGAAAGGGCAGGATGGATACATGGAGAGAAGCAACGAGTGAGAGAGGGAATAAGTTTGGGAAGGACAGAATGAGGGAGGGAGCGAGTGACAGACAGAAAGAGAGAGAAAGAGAGAGAGAGAGAGAGAGAGAGAGAGAGAGAGAGGGATGCAGAGACAGAGAAAGACAGAAATACAGAGAGACAGAGTAAGATGTAGAGAGACACAAAGGGAGACACACAACAACAGGCAGATTCACACAGAAACAGAGAGGGAGAATAGAATAAACATTCAACAAAAAAGTAAAGGGTTGTGTCCATGAATGTTACTTTAATGGTCTTTATGATGCTTCCCTCCCCTCCTTAAGGTTGGTCAATTTCAAAACAGACTATATTAGTGACAGGGCTTTTCCTTTTGCATAAACTATTCCTGATCTGACACACTTCAAGCCCCAAGCCTAAACATACTAAAAACACCTAAGAAAATGTGCACCCACTAAAGAATAGAAGGTAGTGACCTCTCTGGTTGAATTATGGAAATGTTGAAGGAAGCTAAGGAGAAAGTCAACCCTGTAGTAGGACCAGCGGTCTCAATTAACCTGGACCCCGGAGATTTGTTAGACAGTGAATCATCAACCAGGCAACACAAACCAGCTGTGATGAGGCCTCTACCACTTGCATAGCAAAGTACTCCCCAGTCTGGGTTCATTTATAGAAAACAGAGATAACTCAGGAAGGGGTCCCAGGAAATTAGGCATCCTGTGGACTGGGTAGGATGCGCACATCCTTGGGAAGACAGTTTGGATGTAGCAGGGGATCCAGGTGGATGGATGCCACGTGGTACCTTCCGGGGTTGGACCTAAGCAGAATTAAATATGGAGTGTATAAATAATTGAATGAGTGCACGAATGCATGAATGAAAAATGAAGGAAACAATGAAATAATTAATGAATTAAAAAAAGAGAACTGTACAACATCCTTAGTCATCATGGAATTGGAATAGAAAACTACCCTGAGATACCAGCTTACACATCACTGTCAGAATGGCTAAGATCAAAAACTCAGGTGATGGACTACACTCTGCACACATTTCTGACTCCAGAGGAAAACAACAAACGCCATCTGGGATGCTGGTACACTGGGGCTCCCAGAAAGGGCGGCGCAGGTCGTCCTGGTTGCTGCCCTCAAGGAGAACTCATAAGTAACACCCCATGAGCAAACTTGAGCCTCGGGACCACAAGTAAGCTCAACTTTTCTGCTCCAGGTGACCTGACTGCTGGCCACAGGACACACAGAGGCAAAATTCCTCTAGGACTGGACACTTCCTGTTTTTAGCAGGATACCCAACCTCGCTGATCCCCGCCCGCAGCACAATGCTACCAAACCCTGTGGGAGAGAGAGCTCACCGCCCTGACAGGTGGGCACTCCTGAGCCTGCAGAGCAGATGAAACCACCAACACTGCCCATCCCTGCCCACATACCTGGCCCAAGAGGAAACTGTATACGGCTTCTGGGATCCGGTAGATAAGGGCACTGGAGCTGCAGGTCCCCTGAGCCCTAGACACCGCTGGAACCTGAAGGGAATGATAGAATCAACAGTACTCTGCACCCATATCCTGTGGGAGGGAGAGCTAAATCTTCAGAGAGGCAGACATGCCTGGGAAGCCACAAGAGACTACACTCTGCCCACATTTGTGACTCCAGAGGAATACACCATACGCCATCTGGGACCCTGGTGCAAGGGTGCTCTGGGAATGGAGGTGCAGGTCCTCCTGTTTGCTGCCCTCGCAGAGAGCTCATAAGCAATACCCCATGAGCAAACTTGAGCCTTGGGACCACAGGTAAGACCAACTTTTCTGATCCAAGTGACCTGCCTGGTGAACTCAGGACACAGGCCCACAGGAACAGCTGAAGACCTGTAGATAGGAAAAACTACACGCACAAAGGTAGAACACTCTGTTCCCATAACTGGCTGTTCCCATAACCAGGAAAACAGGTCTACAGCACTCCTGACACACAGGCTTAAAAGATAGTCTAGCCACTGTCAGAAATAGTAGAACAAAGTAACACCAGAGACAACCTGATGGCGAGGGGCAGGTGCAGGTACCCAAGCAATGGAAACCAAGATTACATGGCATCATCGGAGCCCAATTATCCCTCCAAAGCAAACACTGAATATCCAAACACACCAAAAAAGCAAGATCTAAATTAAAAATCATATTTGATCATGATGTTGGAGGACTTCAAGAAAGACATAAAGAACTTCCTTAGTAAAACACAGGAAAATATAAATAAACAAGTAGAAACCTATAGAGAGGAATCACAAAAATCCCTGAAAGAATTCCAGGAAAACACAATCAAACAGTTGAAGAAATTAAAAATGGAAATAGAAGCAATCAAGAAAGAACACATGGAAAAAACCCTGGATATAGAAAAGCAAAGGAAGAGACAAGGAGCCATAGATACAAGCATCACCAACAGAATACAAGAGATAGAAGAGAGACTCTCAAGAGCAGAAGATTCCACAGAAATCATAGACACAACTGTCAAACATAATGTAAAGCAGAAAAAGCTACTGGTCCAAAACATACAGGAAATCCAGGACTCAATGAGAAGATCAAACCTAAGGATAAAAGGTATAGAAGAGAGTGAAGACTCCCAGCTCAAAAAAACAGTAAATATTTTCAACAAAATCATAGAAGAAAACTTCCCTAACCTAAAGAAAAAGATGCCCATAAGCATACAAGAAGCCTACAGAACTCCAAATAGATTGGACCAGAAAAGAAACACCTCCCGTCACATAATAGTCAAAACAACAAACGCACAAAATAAAGAAAGAATATTAAAAGCAGTTAGGGAAAAACGTCAAGTAACATATAAAGGCAGACCTACCAGAATCACACCAGACTTTTCGCCAGAGACTGTGAAAGCCAAAAGATCCTGGACAGATGTCATATGGACCCTAAGAGAACACAAATGCCAGACCAGCTTACTGTATCCTGCAAAACTCTCAATTAATATAGATGGAGAAACCAAGATATTCCATGACAAAACCAAATTGACACAATATATTTGTACAAGTCCAGCACTACAAAGGATAATAAATGGTAAAGCCCAACATAAGGAGGCAAGCTACACGCTAGAAGAAGCAAGAAACTAATTGTCTTGGCAACAAAACAAAGAGAAGAAAAGCACACAAACATAACATCACATCAAAACATGAATATAAGAGGAAGCAATAAAAACTATTCCTTATTATCTCTCAAAACCAATGGTCTCAACTGCCCAATAAAAAGACATAGATTAACAAACTGGATACGCAACGAGGACCCTGCATTCTGCTGCCTACAGGAAACACACCTCAGAGACAAAGACAGACACTACATCAGATTGAAGGGCTGGAAAACAACTTTCCAAGCAAATGGTCAGAAGCAGCAAGCTGGAGTAGCCATTATAATATCGAATAAAATCAATTTTCAACTAAAAGTCATCAAAAAAATAAGGAAGGACACTTCATATTCATCAAAGGAAAAATCCGCCAAGATGTAATCTCAATCCTAAATATCTATGCCCAAATACAAGGGAACATACATACGTAAAAAGACCTTACTAAAGCTCAAAACACACATTGCACCTCACACACTAATAGTAGGAGATTTCAACACCCTACTCTCATCAATGGACAGGTCATGGAAACAGAAATTAAACAGAGATGTAGAGAAACTAAGTGAAGTCATGAACCAAATTGACTTAACAGATATTTGTAGAACATTCTATCCTAAAGCAAAAGGATATACCTTCTTCTCAGATCCTCATGGTACTTTCTCCAAAATTGACCGTATAATTGGTCAAAAAACGGGCCTCAACAGGTAGAGAAAGATAGAAATAATCCCATGCGTGCTATCAGACCACCACGGCCTAAAGCTGGTCTTCAATAACAATAAGGGAAGAATGCCCACATATACGTGGAAGTTGAACAATGCTCTACTCAACGATAACCTGGTCAAGGAAGAAATAAAGAAAGAAATTAAAGACTTCTTAGAATTTAATAAAAATGAAGATACAACATACCCAAACTTATGGGACACAATGAAAGCTGTGCTAAGAGGAAAACTCATAGCTGAGTGCCTGCAGAAAGAAACAGGAGAGAGCATATGTCAGCAGCTAGACAGCACACCTAAAAGCTCTAGAACAAAAAGAAGCAAATACACCCAGGAGGAGTAGAAGGCAGGAAATAATCAAACTCAGACCTGAAATCAACCAAGTAGAAACAAAAAGGACCATAGAAAGTATCAACAGAACCAAAAGTTGGTTCTTTGAGAAAATCAACAAGATGGATAAACCCTTAGCCAGACTAACAAGAGGACACAGAGAGTGTGGCCAAATTAACAAAATCAGTAATGAAAAGCGAGACATAAATACAGAATCAGAGGAAATTCAAAAAATCAGCAGATCTTACTACAAAAGCCTATATTCAACAGAATTTGAAAATCTGCAGGAAATGGACAATTTCCTAGACAGATACCAGGTACCAAAGTTAAATCAGGAACAGATAAATCATTTAAACAACCCCATAACTCCTAAGGAAATAGAAGCAGTCATTAAAGGTCTCCCAACCAAAAAGAGCCTGGGTCCAGACTGGTTTAGTGCAGAATTCTATCAGACCTTCATAGAAGACCTCATACCAATACTTTCCAAACTATTCCACAAAATTGAGACAGATGGAGCACTATCAAATTCCTTCTGTGAAACCAAATTACACTTATACCTAAACCACACAAAGACCCAACAAAGAAGGAGAACTTCAGACCAAATTCCCTTTTGAATATCAACGCAAAAATACTCAATAAAATTCTGGCAATCCAAATCCAAGAGCACATCAAAACAATCATCCACCATGATCAAGTAGGCTTCATCCCAGGCATGCAGGGATGGTTTAATATACGGAAGACCATCAACGTGATCCCTTATATAAACAAACTGAAAGAACAAAACCACATGATCATTTCATTAGATGCTGAGAAAGAATTTGACAAAATTCAACACCACTTCATGATAAAAGTCCTGGAAAGAATAGGAATTCAAGGCCCATACCTAAACATAGTAAAAGCCATATACAGCAAAACAGGTCACTAACCTTAAACTAAATGGAGAGACACTTGAAGCAATCCCACTAAAATCAGGGACTAGACAAGGCTGCCAACTCTCTCCCAACTTATTCAATATAGTTCTTGAAGTTCTAACCAGAGTAATCAGACAACAAGGGGATACAGATCGTAAAAGAAGAAATCAAAATATCACTATTTGCAGATGACATGATAGTATATTTAAGTGATCCCAAAAGTTCCACCAGAGAACTACAAAAACTGATAAACCACTTCAGCAAAGTGGCTGGGTATAAAATTAACTCAAATAAATCCGTAGCCTTCCTCCACACAAAAGAGAAACAAGCCGAGAAAGAAATTAGGGAAAAGACACCCTTCATAATGGTCCCAAATAATATAAAGTACCATGGTGTGACTTTAACCAAGCAAGTAAAAGATCTGTACAATAAGAACTCCAAGCCTCTGAAGAAAGAAATTGAAGAAGACCTCAGAAGATGGAAAGATCTCCCATGCTCATGGATTGGCAGGATTAATATAGTAAAAATGGACATTTTACCAAAAGCGATCTACAGATTCAATGCAATCCCCATCAAAATACCAATCCAATTCTTCAAAGAGTTAGACAGAACAATTTGCAAATTCATCTGCAATAACAAAAAACCTAGGATAGCTAAAAAACTATGCTCAACAATGAAAGGACTTCAGGGGGAATCACTATCCCTGAACTCAAGCAGTATTACAGAGCAATAGTGATAAAACCTGCATGGTATTGGAATAGAGACAGACCAATAGACCAGTGGAATAGAATTGAAGACCCAGAAATGAACCCACACACCTATGGTCACTTGATTTTTGACAAAGGAGCCAAAACCATCCAATGGAAAAAAGATAGCATTTTCAGCAAATGGTGCTGGTTCAACTGGAGGTCAACATGCAGAGAATGTAGATTGATCCATGCTTATCACCCTGTACAAAGCTTAAGTCCAAGTGGATCAAGGACCTCCACATCAAACCAGATACACTCAAACTAATAGAAGAAAAAGTGCGGAAGCACCTCGAACACATGGGCACTGGAGAAAATTTCCTGAACAAAACACCAATTGCTTATGCTCTAAGATCAAGAATCAACAAATGGGTTCTCAGAAAACTGCAAAGCTACTGTAAGGCAAAGGATACTGTGGTTAGGACAAAATGGCAACCAATAGATTGGGAAAAGATCTTTACCAATCCTACAACAGATAGAGGGCTTATGTCCAAAATATACAAAGAACTCATGAAGTTAGACCACAGGGAGACAAATAACCCTATTAAAAATGGGGTTCAGAAGTAAACAAAGAATTCACAGCTGAGGAATGCCGAATGGCAGAGAAACATCTAAAGAAATGTTCAACATCCTTAGTCAGAAGGGAAATGCAAATCAAAACAACCCTGAAATTTCACCTCACACCAGTGAGAATGGCTAAGATCAAAAACTCAGGTGACAGCAAATGCTGGCGAGGGTGTGGAGAAAGAGGAACATTTCTCCATTGTTGGTGGGATTGCAGACTGGTACAACCATTCTCGAAATCTGAATGGAGATTACTCAGAAAATTGGACATTGAACTGCCTGAGGATCCAGCTATACCACTCTTGGGCCTATACCCAAAAGATACCCCAACATATAAAAAAGACACTGAACTATGTTCAAACCAGCCTTATATATATTAGCCAGAAACTGGAAAGAATCCAGATGCCCTTCAACAGAGGAATGGATACAGAAAATGTGGTACATCTACACAATGGAATATTACTCAGCTATCAAAAACAATGACTTTATAAAATTCATAGGCAAATGGTTGGAACTGGAAAATATCATCCTGAGTCAGGTAATCCAATCACAGAAAAACACACATGGTATGCACTCATTGATAAGTGGCTATTAGCCCAAATGCTTGAACTACCCTAGATGCACAGAACACATAAAACTCAAGAAGGATGATCAAAATGTTAATGCTTCACACCTTCTTTAAAAGGGGAACAAGAATACCCTTGGTAGGGATTAAGGAGGCAAAGATTAAAACAGAGACAGAAGGACAACCTTTCAGAGACAGCCCCACATGTGGCCCATACATATACAACCACCCAATTAGACAAGATGGATGAAGCAAAGAAGTGCAGGCCGACAGGAACCAGATGGAGATCTCCCCTGAGAGACACAGCCAGAATACAGCAAATACAGAGGCGAATGCCAGCAGCAAACCACTGAACTGAGAACGGGACCCCCGTTGAAGGAATCAGAGAAAGGACTGGAAAGCTTGAAGGGGCTCGAGACCCCATATGAACAGCAATGTCAAGCAACCAGAGCTTCCAGGGACTAAGCCACTACCCAAAGACTATACATGGACTGACCCTGGACTCCGACCTCATAGGTAGCAATGAATAGCCTAGTAAGAGCACCAGTGGAAGGGGAAGCCATGGGTCCTGCTAAGACTGAACCCCCAGTGAACGTGATTGTTGGGGGGACGGCTTAATGGGGGGAGGGTGGGGAGGGGAACACCCATAAAGAAGGGGAGCAGAGGGGTTAGGGGGATGTTGGCCCGCAAACCGGAAAGGGAATAACATTCAAAATGTAAATAAGAAATACTCAAGTTAATCAAAAAAAAAAAAACTCAGGTGATAACAAATGCTGACAAGGATATGGAAAAAGAGGAATCCTCCTCCACTGTTGGTGTATCCAAAGCTGCTGCATCTCTTCTGGAAATTGCTCCAGAACTTTCTAAATGATTGAAAATACTACTATCAGAGGATCGAGCCTTATGATTCCTGGTCATCCACCCAAAAAGTTCTTCAACATATAACAAGACACACGCACTATGTTCATATCAGCCTTAGTTATAATAACCAGAACCTAGAAAGAACCAGTTGTCCATAAAGAGAGGAATGGATAATATAAGGTGATATGTTTACACAGGAGTACTTCTGAACTATTAGAAACAATTGACAACATGAATTCCTAGCCAAAAGGATAGAACTAGAAAATACCAACCTTAAGCAGCTCTCTGCTCCCAGACCCGGTGAGAGAGAGACCCAACCGCCTGGTCAGGTGGGCACTCCTGAGGCTGCAGAGCAGAAGAGACCACCAACACTGCTCACCCCTGCCCACATCCCTGGCCCAAGAGGAAACTGTATAAGGCCTCTGGGCTCCCGTGGGGGAGGGCCCAGGAGCGGCAGGACCCCTGCCTGAGACACCGCCGGAACCTGAAGGAAACAGACCAGATAAACAGTTCTCTGCACCCAAATCCCGTGGGAGGGAGAGCTAAACCTTCAGAGAGGAAGACAAGCCTGGGAAACCAGAAGAGACTGCTCCCTGCACACACATCTCAGACGCCAGAGGAAAAAGCCAAAGACCATCTGGATCCCTGGTGCACTGAAGCTCCCGGAAGGGGCGGCACAGGTCTTCCTGGTTGCTGCCGCTGCAGAGAGCCCCTAGGCAGCACCCCACGAGCGAACTTGAGCCTCAGGACCACAGGTAAGACCAAATTTTCTGCTGCAAGAAAGCTGCCTGGTGAACTCAAGACACAGGCCCACAGGAACAGCTGAAGACCTGTAGAGAGGAAAAACTACACGCCCGAAAGCAGAACACTCTGTCCCCATAACTGACTGAAAGAGAGGAAAACAGGTCTACAGCACTCCTGACACACAGGCTTATAGGACAGTCTAGCCACTGTCAGAAATAGCAGAACAAAGTAACACTAGAGATAATCTGATGGCGAGAGGCAAGCGCAGGAACCCAAGCAACAGAAACCAAGACTACATGGCACCATCGGAGCCCAATTCTCCCATCAAAACAAACATGAATATCCAAACACACCAGAAAAGCAAGATCTAGTTTCAAAATCATTTTTGATCATGATGCTGGAGGACTTCAAGAAAGACGTGAAGAACTCCCTTAGAGAACAAGTAGAAGCCTACAGAGAGGAATCGCAAAAATGCCTGAAAGAATTCCAGGAAAACATAAATAAACAAGCAGAAGCCCATAGAGAGGAGACACAAAAATCCCTGAATGAATTCCAGGAAAACATAATCAAACAGTTGAAGGAATTGAGGATGGAAATAGAAGCAATCAAGAAAGAACACAGGGAAACAGCCCTGGATATAGAAAACCAAAAGAGGAGACAAGGAGCTGTAGATACAAGCTTCACCAACAGAATACAAGAGATGGAAGAGAGAATCTCAGGAGCAGAAGATTCCATAGAGATCATTGACACAACTGTCAAGGATAATGTAAAGCGGAAAAAGCTACTGGTCCAAAACATACAGGAAATCCAGGACTCAATGAGAAGATCAAACCTAAGGATAATAGGTATAGAAGAGAGTGAAGACTCCCAGCTCAAAGAACCAGTAAATATCTTCAACAAAATCATAGAAGAAAATTCCCTAACCTAAAAAAAGAGATACCCATAGACAAACAAGAAGCCTACAGAACTCCAAATAGATTGGACCAGAAAAGAAACACCTCCCGTCACATAATTGTCAAAACACCAAATGCACAAAATAAAGAAAGAATATTAAAAGCAGTAAGGGAAAAAGTCAAGTAACATATAAAGGCAGACCTATCAGAATCACACCAGACTTCTCGCCAGAAACTATGAAGGCCAGAAGATCCTGGACTGATGTCATACAGACCCTAAGAGAACACAAATGCCAGCCCAGGTTACTGTATCCAGCAAAACTCTCAATTAACATTGATGGAGAAACCAAGATATTCCATGACAAAACCAAATTTACACAATATCTTTCTACAAATCCAGCACTACAAAGGATAATAAATGGTAAAGCCCAACATAAGGAGGCAAGCTATACCCTAGAAGAAGCAAGAAACTAATCGTCTTGGCAACAAAACAAAGAAAATGAAACCACACAAACAAAACCTTACATCCAAATATGAATATAACGGGAAGCAATAATCACTATTCCTTAATATCTCTCAACATCAATGGCCTCAACTCCCCAATAAAAAGACATAGATTAACAAACTGGATACGCAACGAGGACCCTGCATTCTGCTGCCTACAGGAAACACACCTCAGAGACAAAGACAGACACTACCTCAGAGTGAAAGGCTGGAAAACAACTTTCCAAGCAAATGGTCAGAAGAAGCAAGCTGGAGTAGCCATTCTAATATCAAATAAAATCAATTTCCTACTAAAAGTCATCAAAACAGGTAAGGAAGGACACTTCATATTCATCAAAGGAAAAATCCACCAAGATGAACTCTCAATCCTAAATATCTATGCCCCAAATACAAGGGCACCTACATACGTAAAAGAAACCTTACTAAAGCTCAAAACACACATTGCACCTCACACAATAATAGTGGGAGATTTCAACACCCCACTCTCATCAATGGACAGATCATGGAAACAGAAATTAAACAGTGATGTCGACAGACTAAGAGAAGTCATGAGCCAAATGGACTTAACGGATATTTATAAAACATTCTATCCTAAAGCAAAAGGATATACCTTCTTCTCAGATCCTCATGGCACTTTCTCCAAAATTGACCATATAATTGGTCAAAAAACGGGCCTCAACAGGTACAGAAAGATAGAAATAATCCCATGCGTGCTATCGGACCACAACGGCCTAAAACTGGTCTTCAATAACAATAAGGGAAGAATGCCCACATATACGTGGAAATTGAACAATGCTCTACTCAATGATAACCTGGTGAAGGAAGAAATAAAGAAAGAAATTAAAGACTTTTTAGAATTTAATGAAAATGAAGGTACAACATACCCAAACTTATGGGACACAATGAAAGCTGTGCTAAGAGGAAAACTCATAGCGCTGAGTGCCTGCAGAAAGAAACAGGAAAGAGCATTTGTCAGCAGCTTGACAGCACACCTAAAAGCTCTAGAATAAAAAGGAGCAAATACACCGAGGAGGAGTAGAAGCAGGAAATAATCAAACTCAGAGCTGAAATCAACCAAGTAGAAACAAAAAGGACCATAGAAAGAATCAACAGAACCAAAAGCTGGCTCTTTGAGAAAATCAACAAGATAGATAAACCCTTAGCCAGACTAATGAGAGGACACAAAGAGTGCGTCCAAATTAACAAAATCAGAAATGAAAAGGGAGACATAACTACAGATTCAGAGGAAATTCAAAAAAATCATCAGATCTTACTATAAAAACCTATATTCAACAAAACGTGAAAATCTTCAGGAAATGGACAATTTCCTAGACAGATACCAGGTATCGAAGTTAAATCAGGAACAGATAAACCAGTTAAATAACCCCATAACTCCTAAGGAAATAGAAGCAGTCATTAAAGGTCTCCCAACCAAAAAGAGCCCAGGTCCAGACGGGTTTAGTGCAGAATTCTATCAAACCTTCATAGAAGACCTCATACCAATATTATCCAAACTATTCCACAAAATTGAAACAGATGGAGCACTACCGAATTCCTTCTACAAAGCCACAATTACTCTTATACCTAAACCACACAAAGACACAACAAAGAAAGAGAACTTCAGACCAATTTCCCTTATGAATATCGACGCAAAAATACTCAATAAAATTCTGGCAAACCGAATTCAAGAGCACATCAAAACAATCATCCACCATGATCAAGTAGGCTTCATCCCAGGCATGCAGGTATGGTTTAATATACGGAAAACCATCAACGTGATCCATTATATAAACAAACTGAAAGAACAGAACCACATGATTATTTCATTAGATGCTGAGAAAGCATTTGACAAAATTCAACACCCCTTCATGATAAAAGTCCTGGAAAGAATAGGAATTCAAGGCCCATACCTAAACATAGTAAAAGCCATATACAGCAAACCAGTTGCTAACATTAAACTAAATGGAGAGAAACTTGAAGCAATCCCACTAAAATCTGTGACTAGACAAGGCTGCCCACTCTCTCCCTACTTATTCAATATAGTTCTTGAAGTTCTAGCCAGAGCAATCAGACAACAAAAGGAGATCAAGGGGTACAGATCGGAAAAGAAGAGGTCAAAATATCACTATTTGCAGATGACATGATAGTATATTTAAGTGATCCCAAAAGTTCCACCAGAGAACTACTAAAGCTGATAAACAACTTCAGCAAAGTGGCTGGGTATAAAATTAACTCAAATAAATCAGTTGCCTTCCTCTATACAAAAGAGAAACAAGCCGAGAAAGAAATTAGGGAAACGACACCCTTCATAATAGACCTAAATAATATAAAGTACCTCGGTGTGACTTTAACCAAGCAAGTAAAAGATCTGTACAATAAGAACTTCAAGACACTGAGGAAAGAAATTGAAGAAGACCTCAGAAGATGGAAAGATCTCCCATGCTCATGGATTGGCAGGATTAATATAGTAAAAATGGCCATTTTACCAAAAGCAATCTACAGATTCAATGCAATCCCCATCAAAATACCAATCCAATTCTTCAAAGAGTTAGACAGAACAATTTGCAAATTCATCTGGAATAACAAAAAACCCAGGATAGCTAAATCTATCCTCAACAATAAAAGGACGTCAGGGGGAATCACTATCCCTGAACTCAAGCAGTATTACAGAGCAATAGTGATAAAAACTGCATGGTATTGGTACAGAGACAGACAGATAGACCAATGGAATAGAATTGAAGACCCAGAAATGAACGCACACACCTATGGTCACTTGATTTTTGACAATGGGCCAAAACCATCCAATGGAAAAAAGATAGCATTTTCAGCAAATGGTGCTGGTTCAACTGGAGGTCAACATGTAGAAGAATGCAGATCGATCCATCCTTATCACCCTGTACAAAGCTTAAGTCCAAGTGGATCAAGGACCTCCACATCAAACCAGACACACTCAAACTAATAGAAGAAAAACTAGGGAAGCATCTGGAACACATGGGCACTGGAAAAAATTTTCTGAACAAAACACCAATGATTTACGCTCTAAGATCAAGAATCGACAACTGTGATCTCATAAAACTGCAAAGCTTCTGTAAGGCAAAGGACACTGTGGTTAGGACAAAACGGCAGCCAACAGATTGGGAAAAGATCTTTACCAATCCTATAACAGATAGAGGCCTTATATCCAAAATATACAAAGAACTCAAGAAGTTAGACCGCAGGAAAACAAATAACCCTATTAAAAAATGGGGTTCAGAGCTAAACAAAGAATTCACAGCTGAGGAATGCCGAATGGCTGAGAAACACCTAAAGAAATGTTCAACATCTTTAGTCATAAGGGAAATGCAAATCAAAACAACCCTGAGATTTCACCTCACACCAGTGAGAATGGCTAAGATCAAAAACTCAGGTGACAGCAGATGCTGGCGAGGATGTGGAGAAAGAGGAACACTCCTCCATTGTTGGTGGGATTGCAGACTGGTACAACCATTCTGGAAATCAGTCTGGAGGTTCCTCAGAAAATTGGACATTGAACTGCCTGAGGATCCAGCTATACCTCTCTTGGGCATATACCCAAAAGATTCCTCAACATACAAAAGACACACGTGCTCCACTATGTTCATCGCAGCCTTATTTATAATAGCCAGAAACTGGAAAGAACCCAGATGCCCTTCAACAGAGGAATGGATACAGAAAATGTGGTACATCTACACAATGGAATGTTACTCAGCTATCAAAAACAATGAGTTTATGAAATTCGTAGGCAAATGGTTGGAACTGGAAAATATCATCCTGAGTGAGGTAACCCATTCACAGAAAGACATACATGGTATGCACTCATTGATAAGTGGCTATTAGCCCAAATGCTTGAATTACCCTAGATCCCTAGAACAAACGAAACTCAAGACGGATGATCAAAATGTGAATGCTTCACTCCTTCTTTAAATGAGGAAAAAGAATACCCTTGGCAGGGAAGGGAGAGGCAAAGATTAAAACAGAGACTGAAGGAACACCCATTCAGAGCCTGCCCCACATATGACCCATACATATACTGCCACCCAATTAGAGAAGATGGATGAAGCAAAGAAGTGCAGGCCTACAGGAACCGGATGTAGATCGCTCCTGAGAGACACAGCCAGAATACAGCAAATACAGAGGCGAATGCCAGCAGCAAACCACTGAACTGAGAATAGGCCCCCGTTGAAGGAATCAGAGAAAGAACTGGAAGAGCTTGAAGGGGCTCGAGACCCCATATGTACAACAATGTCAAGCAACCAGAGCTTCCAGTGACTAAGCCACTACCTAAAGACTATACATGGACTGACCCTGGACTCTGATCCCATAGGTAGCAATGAATATCCTAGTAAGAGCACCAGTGGAAGGGGAAGCCCTGGGTCCTGCTAAGACTGAACCCCCAGTGAACTAGACTATGGGGGAGGGCGGCAATGGGGGGAGGGTTGGGAGGGGAACACCCATAAGGAAAGGGAGGGGAACACCCATAAGGAAAGGGAGGGGGGCGGGGGATGTTTGCTCGGAAACCGGGAAAGGGAATAACACTTGAAATGTATATAAGAAATACTCAAGTTAATTAAAAAAAAAAAGAAAAAAGAAAATACAAACCTTAGTGTCGTAACCCACTCACAAAAAAACACACATGGTATACACTCGTTGAAAATAGTATTTTAGCCACAAAGATTGGAATACCTAAGAAAAAATTCAAACATCATATGAAGCTCAAGAAAAAGGAAGACTGTAATGTGAATGTTTCATTCTTTTTCAAAGGGAGAACAAAATACTCAGGAGAGGAAATACAGAACCAAAGAGTGGAGCTTGGACTGAACAGAAGAAAATCATCCAGTGAATGCCCTACCTGGGCATCAAGCCCATATTTACCCACCAAACCCAATCACTATTCCTCATTCCCAGAGGTGCTTGCTCTCAATAGCCAGATATGGGTGACTCCAGAGTGGCTCTGCTCTAGTCCTGCTGATAGAAATGTAACCTTTGTACTGAATAAGGTGACAAGAAGAGAGAAGTTAGAGAAAAGCCTGAAGGAGGAGAAGGGCTTTGCAACCCCATAAGAACAACAACAATGTGGACCAAAGATATCACACCAGAGCTCCCAGGGACCACACCAACACTCAGTCAGTACACATGGGAGGACCCGGGAATCCTGCCACACAAGTAGCAGAGGATGGCATTGTCCAACCTCAATAAGAGGAAAAGCCATTGGTCCTGTGAAGACTCTATTCACCAACATAGGATAATGACAGGGTGTTGTTGGTGTAGTGGGTGGTTTGGAGTGGGAGCATTCTCACAGAAGCTGGGTCATAGGATGGGGATTTGGAGGAGGGGCAACCTTTGAAATCTGAAAACATTAAATATACAAGAAAAATAAAATTTATAAAAACATAGCAAAAAGCATGTGTTGATCAGGACTACTTGAACTAGTTCAGGCTTAAGAGCATCAGGAAGATGGGGATTTTGAGCAGCTAAGAACTGAGAAAAGGTTTACCAATCCTTTGTGTTAATCTACCAAGTTTTATGCAGGTCAAGACAATGAAGAGAAGCCAGTCCTCCTGGAGCTCCACAAATTGTGCTGCTCCACACTGGCTCCTCTACTGTACTCTCTGCCTTACAGTCAATGTTTTCAACTCACAGTCTCGCTGTGTCGGTGGTAATATTTAGTCTTCCACTGCTTTGCCATCACAATTATACGTATAAATTTTAGTGCAGTGGGGCCTCTCCCTGATTCATGCCTGTGCTGCTGTAAGGAAACTATGGGAATTTTGTGGCTTATTCTTGGTAACATGATCAGTGTCTTAGATGCTTGGGACATTATGCTCCTGTTGTATAACCTTCACTATACAGGCTTTTCATGTCTACCAACACATACATCCCCAGACATATACACACACACACGCATACACAAACACACACAAACACAAATAACCAGACACATGCACACACAAACACAAATGTAAATGCAAGTTAGCATGTATGCATGTAAGCACTCCCATGTAGTTTCATGCCTTCCCAGGCAAAAATACATATAATATACGTAAGAATGTTCTTATGTGCATGCCATCCTCTCATGTACTGTGAGGACCTAGCATGAATGCATGTGCACTTGCAGAAGAACCTGACAACTTTTGGGTACTGGAACCAAAGAAACTTAGAAAACATCCCAAGATCGAGAAAAGGAGCAATGAACACTCTACTTCATTTGGCAAGAGAAACAAGTTAATAATTTAATATTACACTGCCCACCATTGTGCAGTAGCAGAGAAGTCTGAATTCATGCATATGATGTGGATTCCTCTGATCACTGGCTTCATAAACCATGACACAGACACTTAGTTTGAAGGAGGGAGTTGACCAGGGAATGAAGATTGAATGACTTTGGAGCAAAACCACTGGTAAGTGTAGAAAAAATATAGAGGAAGAGATGGGATAGAAGGGAGAGAGGAGATGAGGGAGTAGAGAAGTGATGGCTGCCACACACCACAGGTTGGCGACAGAGAAAGGGTGGTGATGGTTGCTCAAGTTTCATTCAGTTGCTGTGCTAAGGACCAGGACTAAATGCTACTAAGGAAAGAGAAAGTTTTCTTGCAGGTGACAGATCAAAGTCCAACACTGGAGACAATCAGATCAAGGACTCAATCAGGAATTGAAAGAAGCAATGGAGGCTGAATCCCCTCTGAAAGAGTGCTAGGGGGCCAGCTTCCATCTGGTAAGCCATTGGATGTTCCTAGGTCAGCTCTTCTCAAGGGGCTGTAAACCCCTGGGCTTAACCCGTAAAATGATCTTGGTGGTGGAAACTAACGCTGGGAAAGACAGTTCCTATGCAGGCACACTGATATTGTGGTGCTGTTGACTGTCACAGGTATTCATGTGATCTCATTCCACACAAAACACATACTAGGTCATATAAATGTTAGGAAACATGCCTAGGTTTATGTTTATGGTAGATTGGGAAAATTAGGGCAGAATTTATGAATCTGCCGATTCAGTTCAACAGTAGACACTCAGCTTGCAAAACTGAGGTGCTGCCTATTTTGAGATATCTCTGGGAACAGTGGAGTGGGAAACAGATGTGTACCTGTGTGAATTTGTGCACCTAAGAAATGGGTGTGGACACGGGGGCCTTTAAGGAAAGTACTGTTAAAAAGAGACAGTAATGAAACCACCCTCTTGAAAATGACCTAACAATACAGACCCTTGTTAACCAGACAGCCCACTGGTTAGAGCAAGGCCTGCAGGCTCACTGGTTAGAGACTGTAGAGAGGGCAGGATGTTTTCTTGCTGTCTTCAGACTACTCCAGCCTCAAGCCTTAAGAAAGGCAACAGGGGGATCCATGATGGTGTCTGGAGGCACAGGGTTCACTCTTGCCATCAACGCCTGTGGCCATTTTCCCAAATGGTGGAAAAATTGACCAAAGCCAGCCAAGGACAAGACTACACAGACCAGGTACCCACTCTGTTTTCTCTTCCTGTTTTTAATAGAAATAATTCAGGGAATCTTGGAATGAGGAGAACCAATCAGATGTTTGCATATTTGTGCCAGTTTCAACCATCCACTTTGAAGTTTTTCAGGTTGAGAATTCTTCTCTTGAAAAGAACCTGATGGAGCCCCAGAGAGAGGCATGGATCAGGGCACAGACTGTGTTTGAGCAGATGAACACGCTGGTGCCTTTTCTGCAGGAAAGGGAACCCTTGGCTGTCCTAGCTTTTCTGACTACATATAGAAGCTTTGTGACACCCCTACAGGTATTGGACCTGCTGTTTGTGAGGTGAGTGCCCATCTTCAAGCCCATAGTTCTCAGAGCTTCCTGATGGTTTCAGGATTTTCCCTCCCTTCTTCTGTTTGTGTGTCTCTGTCTCTGTCTCTGTCTGTGTCTATCTCTCTGTCTCTGTCTGTCTCTATCTCTCTCTGCCTCTCTCTGTGTCTCTGCCTTTCTCTTTCTCTCATTTATCTGTTTTTTTCTCCATTTCTGTCCCTCTTTGTTTCTCTCTCACACATTCTCTCTGTTTTTCTCTCAATATCTGTACCTGCCGCTCTGTCTCTGTCTGTCTCTCTGTCTCTGACTCTCTGTCTCTCTGTCTCTCTGTCTCTCTCTGTCTCTCTCTCTCTCTCTGTGTGTGTGTGTGTGTGTATGCACGTGTGTGCTTGTGTGTATATGTGTATGTTTGTTTGTATCTGTTGTTGATCTTCTCTCTTTGTCTGTTTTTCTCTCTGTCCTATATCTCATCTCCCCATCTTTTCCCTTTTCCTTTATCTTTCTTTGCACTCTCCCTGTTCATTACAGGATCTATCTCTGTCTCCATCTCAGTCTCTGTGTCCATCTAAGTCTCTGTCTCCATCTCTTTGTTGTCTACATAATTGTAAGAACCCATGCATTAAGTAATTCCTTCTCCCAAGCTTGATCTACCACTTGGGCTGTCCCAGGCTGAGACCCTAAAGTGGATGTAGCTAAGCCCTCTCCCTTGAGAAGGCACTTTCTCCTTCCCCCAAGATTCCTAAGGCCTTGATGGATACAATTTTCTCATATATAAAGGAGGTTCTAGAAATTTTGGAGTACCCACTAGAGATGTGTACAAAGTAGAGACTCATGAAGTGTAATCCAGGAAACCATGTGACCAAGGAGATGTGTGGATAGAGACGCTTGTGTTCAACTTTTGCACAGATACATTGAAAGCACCTATGGTGTACAGGTGAAGTAATAAATCTGAGAGCAGACAGGACTGCCTGTATTAGGTGAGGGGCATGGAACTTTAGAGGAGACAATCTCTCTGGTGTTCTCTAGGTACGCATACTTCAGCCCTTAGTCTAAAGAGGATGAATAAGTAAAGAGCACCCTCTGTAGCTTCTTGGAAACATGGATGGACAAGAACCCTGAGGATTTTTATGACCCATCAGACCTGTTGTCTCTGAAATACCAGAAGGGCTACTTGAGTGTATACATGCCCCACTGTGATCTTAGTGTCCATGTCAAGAGGCTGCTGACACAGTTGGAGGAAGAACATGCCAAGGATTCCCAGCCAAAGATGAGGAAGACTCAGATCTGGGGAGACACACATCCTCAGAACCACAGATTGTATGGGTGTAAACCAATCGGGAAAAGAGACAATCTGGAGCCTGAACCAACGTGTGCACCAGAGCTGGAGGGCACTACAACCCCCAAAAGTTCTTTGACCCATGAGTTGTTGCCAGCAGCAGCCCAGACAGCACACCTGATAGCAGCTGTGGAACCTGTGTCTCAGTATGTCTCTAGATATAGTGTATCTTTCAGTCATCTCCTGCTTGCAAAAACAGGCCTACCTATTTAGAGAGTGGCCCTGTCACCTGTGATCTTCAATTGGAGTCTGTCCTATAGCTTAGCTGCTGCTCCTGCCCCTCATGATCAGCTGCTGATTTCAATCCAGCAGCAGTTCCAACCCCACAGCCAGCCTTCCCTCCCATGAAAAACAGCCTTTTACTCCTTCTGATGTTTTCAATATTTTAAGTATTTTTAATAAATTGTTAGTATTTGGTTTACATTGTGTAAAAGCTGTCTAATAGTGAGGAAAAAATGTCTGCAAATTTTAAATATTCTATTTGAGAAATTATTTTAAGTTTATTGAAAGTTTTTAAAGGAATGAAAATAATTTTAAATAGATAAACATAAGCATTTAAACAATTAAGTGACATGTGGAAAGTATAAAAGTTAAATGTCTTAAATAGTCTGTTTTCTTGAGAAGATATACAAGTTACCACTAAATCACATGGAAAAAAAGCATACTAGTATTTTACTTATGAAACAATCATCATACAATCGTTATGGTTAATGGCTAGAAAAAAACTTAAAGTCCTTCCACTGAAGAATGGATAAATGAAATATTTAATATTTACACACTGGAGTGATCTACAGCTCTTAAAATGCACATGTTGTTCCATCCTGGCAAATAAATGGAAAAAGAAAACAAATAGAATATAAACTCAGATATATGTGGAAATTACTTTTAAGGTAAAGAACAAGAATGCTGTAATCCACAGACCAGACAAGCTAAGCAATCAAAGGACCCAAGATACAGATGCATGCATCTCGCTGTGAAGAGTAAGCACATGGACATCTACATTTTGTTACTGGGGTGGGGAATAGTTATGGGAGGGGTCTAAATGAAGAGTAGAGATGGGAAAGGAGGATAATGGGAGCGAGTCTTTGAAATGTAAATTAGAATTGGGGATATCTCTGGGAAAATCTGGAAACCTAGCACAGTGGAAACTTCTAGGAATCTATAGGTGTGATTCCATCAGATTCCTCGTGGTTGGGGATATTGAGACTTTCCTGTAACCAGAAAGACTTCTAGTTGACAGATTAGCATATCAGCCGAGCCACAAAAAATTTTACCTATATTTTCTACAGACTAAAAGATGTGTTGTAGTAAAGGTGGCACAGAAATCGTGAAAGTGTCTAATAAATGCCTTGATACATTTGAGAGCTATGCCAGGAGAGTGTTATTGCCCAGGCTAGACTGCCCAGAGGCACAGATGAATACAGAAACAGGACAGAAAATAAAGAATAGAAAATTATGTCAATGAAATGATTACTAACATCATTCTGATATACACAGAGATTGGTCCAAAACCAAGTGTTATCAGAAAAGCTTCACTTAGAATATTATGGAAAGAAAAAGAAGGAAAAACAGCCAGACATTGAGTAGAGCTTGGAAAACATTGTAAAAAAGGTGGTACAAAATTTCATAGGATCTGGTGTTAAAGGATATTAGAAGATGAAAATAAAATATCCAGTCAAGCTGAGCCTATATGATACAGAGAATGAACAGTACACCAGAGCCTGCATGGGGACCTCTTAGGCAACATTTGACTGAATTAGGCCCTCAGCACCTTGTAACACTTCTGTAGGTCCATCTATTTGTAAAGTCTTAATACTGGGAGCAGGGGCTGTCTCTGACGCTGTTGCCAGTGCATGAGAACCTCTCCCCTTACTGGGTTTCAAGCTCTAGCCTGAATACAAGTGGAAGTGCCCAATCTTAATGGAAACTAAAGAGCCAGGGTTGGTAAATATACATGAGAGGCCTGCCCTATTCTGAAGATGAATGAAGGAGGAACTGCTAGACATGATGTGGACAGTGCTGGTGGAAAGAAAAAAGAGTCATAAAAGAGAGAGGAGAAAGGAAGGAGGAAAGAAAGGAGGCCAAGGGAAGTAGGCAGGGAGGAATAGAGGGAGGGAGGGAAGAATGGAGAGAGAGAGGGAGAGACAGAGTCAGAGACACAGAGAGGAAGACAGAGCAAGAAGAACAGATAAAAAGATTCACCAAGAGACACAGCAACTGGCAGATTCACAGAGAAATGGAGAAGGGGAACGAAAGAAGCATTCAAGAACACAAAAGTAAGGGGTTGTTTCTATGAATGTTATTTTAAGGGTCTTTAAGAACGTTCCCTTCCCTCTTTTGAGATGGTCAATTTCCCAAAAGTCTATGTGGCTGACTGACTTATAGGTGTGGCATAACATGTGCTGATCAGCCAGAATTCAAGGGCCATACGTCAACATAGTAAAAGCAATATACAGCAAACCAGCAGCCCACATCACACTAAATTGAGACAAACTTGAAATAACCCCACTGAAATCAGGAACTAGACAAGGATGCCCACTCTCTCCCCACCTTTACATGTAATCCTTGAAGACCTAGCCAGAGCAATTAGATAACAAATGGAGTTCAGAGGGATACAAACTGGAAAGGAAGAAGTCAAAACACAATTATTTGCAGTCCATATGATAGTATACTTACGTGATCACAAAAATTCCAACAGAGTATCCCCACAGCTGATAAACAACTTCAGCAAAGTAGTTGGATATAAAATTAATGCAAACAAATGAGTAGACCTTATCTGCTCAAGGATAAACAGGATGAGAAAAAAATAGGGAAATGACACTGTTCATGATAGCCGCAAATATCTATAAAATACTTTGGTGTGACTCTAATCAAACAAGTGAATGATCTTTATGACGAGAACTTCACGTCTTTGAAGAAATAAATCAAAGAAGATTCCAGAAGATGGAAAGATCTCCCAGGCTAATAGATTGGCAGGATTAATATAGAAAAGACCATCTTGCCCAAAGCCATCTACAGATTCAATAGAATCCCCATTAAAATTCCAAATCAAATTTTCATTGAATTAGTACGAGCAATTTGCAAAATTATTTGGGAAGGAAAAAAGAACTTAGGATTTCAACAAGTATTCTAAACAATAAAAGAATTCTGGGGAATTCACCCGTCCGGACCTAAAGGTGTATTAAAAAAAGGGTCTTGAAAAAAACTTCATAATACTGGTACAGAGTCAGGCAGGTCGATCAATAGAATAGAACTGAAGACCCAGAAATGCACGCATACACCATTGGTCACTTGATCTTACACAAAGGACCTAAAACTATGCAATGAAAAAAAGACAGCATTTTCAACATATGGCACTGGTTCAAGTGGAGGTCTGCATGGCAAAGAATGCAAATTGACCCATTCTTATCTCCTTGTACAGAGCTCTAGTCAAGTGGATCAAAGATCTCCACATAAAATAAGACACACTGAAACTAATAGAAGGAAGGGGGAAAGAGCCTTGAACACAAAAACACAAGGGAAAATCTCCTGAACAGAGCAGAAAATGTGATGCAGTACATACAGGAGTACTACACAGCTATTAAAAACAATGATTGCATGAAATTATTAGGCAAATGGATGGAACTTGAGAATACCAACCTGAGAGAAGTAACCCAGTCACAAAGGAACACACATGGCACATGGACTACACTAGCTGCAAAGTGGATAGTAGGCGAACAGCTTGGAATACCTAAGAAAAAATTAACAGATCATAACAAGCTCAAGAAGAAGGAAGAACAAAATGTGAATGCTTCATTCCCTCTTAAAAGGGAGAACAAAATACTCAGGGCAGGAAAGACAGAAACAAAGAGTGAAGATGGACTGAAGAGAAGGTCTTTCAGAG
Source organism: Rattus norvegicus (assembly GCF_021556685.1). Classification (NCBI taxonomy): domain Eukaryota; kingdom Metazoa; phylum Chordata; class Mammalia; order Rodentia; family Muridae; genus Rattus; species Rattus norvegicus. The sequence continues at coordinate 11,258,779 of NC_141549.1, read as the reverse complement.
ACTGTCTTGCCTGGATACATATCCCATGTGCAGCCTCCAAACTCAGGCACTATTGCTGATTCCAAGAAGCTGAAGGAGCCAGGTATGCCTGACTCCTAAGAGGCTCTGCTGGAACCCTACTGACACACATGAGGATGGTTGCAACTAACAATTGGACTGAACAAGGGGAACGCAATGGTGGAGAAAGAAAAAAGACTGAAGGAGCAGAAGGATTTGTAACCCCGGAAGAAGAACAACAATATCAAACAAACACATCCCACCAGACCTCCCAGGGACCAAACCACCAACCAATCAGTACACCTGGAGTGTCCCATGACTCCAGCCAAACATATAGTAGAGGATGCCATTGTCCAGAATCATAAAGAGTAAAAGTGCTTGGTCCTGTGAAGACTCTGTTCCCCAATATAGGATAATGCCAGGGTGTTGAGGGTGGAATGGGTGGGTGGGAGTGGGAGCATCCTCAGAGAAGAGGGGCGTTGGGAAGAGAATATGGGTAAGGGGGTAAAGCAGATAACATTTGAAATCTAAAACAAAAAATATCCACGAAAAACACAATTTTAAAAAAATTACCCAAAAAGCACGTGTTGATCAGGAATTGAAGTAGTTCACGCTCAAAAGCAGCAGGAAGAAGGGGATGTTGAGCAGCTACTGACAGAGAAAAGCTCTACCAGTCATTGGTGTTAAACTACCAAGTGTTATGCAGGAAAAGACAATGAAGAAGAAGTCAGCCATCTTGGATGTCCACAATTTTGTTGACTCTACACTGCTCTACAGTACTCTCTGACTTACAGTCAATGTTTTAATTCCTAATCTCACTAGATCAGTGGTAATAACTACTCTTCCTCAGCTTTTCTATCACAGTTATATTATTAATTCTAGTGTGGTGGTGCATCTACATGATTCATATCAATACTATGGCAGCGAAGGGAGTTGTGTGGCCAACTTTAATGACATTATCAGACTCCTAGACACTTGGAACATAATCCTCATGTCACATAATCCTTCTCTATACAGGCTTTTCATCTCTTGATAATTTTAAACTTATCAAGTGGAAGTGGTATCTTCACAGATGAATCCTCTGAACTTAGATGTCCCTGCTCCCATTACCAATAGATTCCACAGCTCGTCTGCTTCTAGGAACAGAGCCATGAAGAGTCTTAGAGTTCCTCTATTGTGTTTTATTTTGACTCACCAGAGGACACAGATCAAGACCATGATGTGGACCTAGGTTCCTTTGAAGAGAGAGTTAGTTCCCAGGGTTATTTGTGTACCAAGTCATTTTAAAGAATTCTAACTTTGCCCTTAACACATAAAGAATGTTACATTCTACCAAAACTCACATACACAACACAACACACACACACACACACACACACACACACACACACACTCCCCCCAAAAAGGAAAAAACACCTGGGCACACACCACAGATGCACTTGTATGCTAGCATGTATGCATGTAAGCATCCTCATATACTTTCATGGATGAAAATGCACAGATAAACCTAACACATATAGCAAAGCTATCATGCAATGCCCTCCTCATAAGTACCTTGAGGCATCATAACCATGCACATGCATATGAACATGCAAGAGATCGGGAACAACTTCTGGGAATTGAAACAAAAGAAACTAAGTAAACATCAGAGGGAAGAGTACAGGAGCAATGAACTCAACTCTACTCCATTTGGCAAGGGAGACAACATAGTAATTAACTATAACACCGCCCACCACTGTGGAGTAGCAGGGAATTCTGATCTCCTGCACTTGGTGTTTACCCCTCACATCACTGGCTTCTTAAACTGTGACCCAGACACTGTGTTGGAAAGAGGGAGATGACCAGGGGATAAAGAGTGAATGACTTCGGAGCAAATGTTACTGAGAGGAGCAGAAAAAAGGAAACAGAGTATAACGAAAGAGATGGGATAGAGGAGGAAGAATGATTAGGAACTAGAGAGGTGATGGCTGCCACATGACACATGATGGGCACAGAGAAAGTGTGGTGTGTTCTGTTCAGGTTTCATTCAGTTGCTTTGACAAGCACGAGGATTAAATGATACGAAGGAAAGAGAAATTTTTCTTGCAGATGACAGGTCACAGCCGACCATTGGAGAGAATCAGATCCAGGACTCAAGCAGGAATTCAAAGAAGAAGCAATGGAGGATGAATCCACGAAACAGTGCTAGGAGACCAGCGTCCATCTTGTAAGTGGTTGGATGTTCCTAGGTCAGAGGATCACAAAGGGCTATAAAGCTACTGGCTTAAGCCCTAAAATGATCATCATGGTAGAATCCGACTCTGTGAAAGACAATTCCTAGGCAGGCACACTGACATTGTGGGGCTGCTGCTGTCACAGGCATGCATGTGATCTCATTCTACACAGAACACATACAAGGTCATGTAAATGCAAGGAGATTAGCCTAGGGTTTGTTTATGGTAAATTGGGAAAGTTACGGCTGAATTTATGAGTATGGTTACAGATGCAGCTCAAAAGGAGAGACTCAGCTTGCAAAACTGATATCTACCTATGTTAATTTGTGTACCTAGGAAATGGGAGGGGGCATGGGAGCCTTTAAGGAATGTTCTTTGAAGAAGGGACAGTGATGATACCACCCTCTTCAAAATGACCTAACAATACAGAACCTTGGTAACCAGGCAACACACTGGTTGGAGCAAGGCCTGCAGGCTCACTTGCCAGAGACAGTTGAGAGGGAAGGATCTTCTCTTGCTGTCTTCGGACTACTCGAGGCTCAGGCCTCAAGAAAGACAACAGGGAAGGCCACGGTGGTGTCTGGAGGCACAGGGTTCACTCTTGTCTTCGACGCCTGTGGCCATTTTCCCGAAAGGGAAGATCATCGACCAAGACCAGTCAAAGCCAGGAGCACACAGACAAGGTAACTACTCGGGGTTTCTCCATTTTTAGCAGAGTAATAATTCAGGAAAATTTGTAATAAGTAGATCCTATCAGAATGTTGTAGACCAGTGACCTTTTGAAACTTTTGCCTTTATCTTTCCTCAGAGTGAGAATGATTCTGCAGCACAGGACCTGAGCGAGTCCTATAGAGACTCCAGCATTAGTACAGAGGCTGTGATTAAGCTAGGGAACAAGCTGGGGCCTTCTCTGCAGGAAGGGGACACCTTCTATGTCCCTGCCTTTTCGATCATATACCAAAGATTTGACACCCCCCTACTGGTACTGGACCAGCTGTTCCTGAGGTGAGTGCCAATTGCAAAGCCCATAGTTTTCACATCCTTCTGTTGATCCTGGGTCTTTCTGTTTCTGTCTCTGTCTCTGTCTCTGTCTCTCTGTCTCTGTCTCTCTCTGTCTCTGTCTCTCTCTCTCTCTCTGTGTCACTCTCCTGTTGCTCTCCATGTCTCTTTCTCTGTCACTCTCCTTCTCTCTCTCTGTCTATCTCTCTCTTTGCCTCTCTCTGTCTCTCTCTGTGTCTCTCTGTCTCTCAGTTTCTCTGTCTCTGTCTCTTTCTCTTTCTCTATCTATCTCTCTGTATCTCTCTGTCTCTGTCTCTCTCTGTTCTGTCTCAGTCTCTCTCTGTCTGTCTCTCTCTCTCTTTGTTGTTCTCTCTCTTTTTGTGTGTATGTGTGTGTGAGTGTGTATTTGTGTGTGTGTGTGTGTGTGTGTGTGTGTGTGTATGTCTAAGTATTTATTCTGTACATCATTGTCAGGACCCAGTAACATACATTAAGAAATTTTTTCTCCCATGCTTGGTCCAAGTGATAGGGCTGTCCAATGCCAATGCTCCAAAGTGGATGTTGCTGTCACCTCCACCTTGGAATAGCACTTTATCCTTCAATCGATATTTCTGAGGCCTTGGTGAATGCACTTCTTTCATTTGTAATGGAGGTTCAGTAAATATTGGAATACCCAATAGAGATGTATCAAAAGTGGAGATCTATGCAGCATAATACAGTGGACCATGTGACCACAGTGTTGTTTAGGTAGAGATGCACGTGTTCAACCTTTGCACAGATACATTGAAAGCACGGACTGTGTACACGTGAACTCATAATTCTGAGAGCAGCCAGAACTGCCAGTTTGAGGTGAGGGGCCTGGGACTTTACAGGTGACATTCTCTCTGGTCTTCTCTAGGTATGCTAACTTCAGCCCTCATTGTGAAGAGGATGAACAAATAAATAACGCCCTCTGTAGCTTCCTGGAAACATGGATGAACAAAAACACTGAAGACTATTGTGAACCCTCGGAACTACTCATACTGAAATATATAAAGGCCTACTTTGATGTGTGTATGGCACACTTAGATCTTAGTGTCCATGTCAATAGGTTCATGACTCTCTTGCAGGACAATCAAGCCAAGGATTCCCATCCAAGGATGAGCAAGGCTCAGATCTGGGGAGACACACATCCTCAGATCCACAGATTGGATGGGTGTACAACAGCAGGAAAAGAGCCACTCTGGAGCCAGAACCAACTTGTGCATCAGAGCTGGAGGGCACAAAACCTCCAGAACTTTCTGTGAAGCATGAGTAGTTGCAACCAGATGTGACAGCAGCAGCACAGACAGCACACATGATAGCAACTGTTGAACTTGTGTCTCAGTTTGTCTGTAGATACAATGTATCTTTCAATAACTTCCTACTTGCTACAGTGGGCCTACCTATTCAGAGAATGGCCCTGTCACACCTTGTGTGCCTGCCCTGTATCTGTGCTACTGCCCCTGCCCCAGGTGCTCAGCCCCTCACTTCAGTCCAGCAGCAGTTCCAGCCCCTCAGCCAGCCTTCTCCCTCCCCTGAGATATCATCTTTTTATTCTTCATGATCTTTTCCATTTTGTGTTTAAAGATTGGTATAATAAATTGTTATTGTTTGTTTTCACTTTTCTGAAAGTTTTCTATGGTACAAAAATAATTTTAAAAAGTTAAACATAAGCATTTAAAATTATTAAATGTCATGCTTAAATTATGACTGGTAAAATCTTAGTCATTTTTAAAGGATGTATCCACATGACTAATAAAGCACATGTAATAACACTCACCATTACCTTTCAGTAAACTTCAACCTAAACCTGAGGAGTGGGACCACTTCAGCCCCGTGGTAACGATTCAGTTCACATTGAATTGTTTATATTTTATACACATAAATTTCAAGTTTCGCAAGTGTGTGATGTCATAGAACTGTGGCATATTTCTGCGGCACATGTAGAATGCCTTACCTACTTCAGAAATACTTTCTCATTTCTTCAATAATATACGAACAGATTAATTGAAGACTAATTCAAACTATAACTTGCAAGTTGCAATGTTACTGTGGTAGCCAAGAAGCTAAACAAGAGTCTAGAATTATTCAAGAATTCCCTTAATGAATAGATCTGCGCAGACAGAAAGCTCAAATTTTTGACTCCAGGGACTTGGGAAGAGAGTTTTTAATGGATAGAAATGTGATTTTCAATTGAAGAAAACATTTTCTACAAGTGTACAATGTGTTTTGATTGTATCCACCCCTCATCACCTCCCATCTATTCATCCATGATGTCCCAAACACTCTCCCTCCTGGTATTTATTTTTTTTTGTTTGTTCATTTTACTAATGGATTATAATTATCACAATTTTCTTTACACCTTGCATCCAATAAGTGTGGATCCTGTAGGAATAGGTATATGGCTAATGACTGAGTGCACAAGACAGCCAGTCTACCACTGGTCACATTCTCAAACCAAAATGATTCTCTCCCACCCCAGAAGTCAGCAACAGCAGTCAGCATTTCAGCTAGGGGGAGGACGTCAGAAACTCCTTCTCTGTAGCTAAGAATAGGCATAAAAATCAAAGATACACAGGATTCCCATAAAAACATTAGTTAACCTAGAATCCAAAATGTATACACCATGGACTTATAGAGTAAAAAGAGAAAACTAATTATATAAAAATGATGAAATTTTAAAAGTATACAAAAAAGTCCTGATGGACAATATGAGACCAGAAGCCTCTACAGATGTAAATGTGTTCATTTTCTATTGGCCTTCTGTTCTGAACATGAGGACTGCACTTAAGAGTAGTTTGTTTACCTAGAAACTGTCATGGAGAAAACTAAACTTTCATTTGCAAGAGGTTATCACTTGTAGGTTATCAATCCTAGGTTATGAATGAGTGCATAAGACTGCTTTGCCAATTTAGGACTGAGTATTCCAGGTTCTCCCTCTGCATAAGGTCTGGCTATGAGTCTCAGGATGTCTTGGGATCTGTGATCTGCTTCAGGAGGAAGCTTCTCTGATGATGGTTGAGCAAGGCAATGATCTGAGTCTCTCAGGTCAATAGGAATCATTTTATTACTGTTTCTTTAGCAGAACTAAGTAGTATTGGCTTTACCCTGGCTGTCTTATCCATTTCTTTAGTCTCTGGTTCTTGGTCAGCCAAGCAGTATGGGATCCATCTCAGGGATTTGTATCTTAAGTCAAATCAGATTCTGTTAGTTACCCCACAATATTCATGTCACAATAGTATACACATATCTTTCAGACTGGACACTATTATAAATCATAGTTTTTGTAGCTTGGTTAATGTTTATGTTTCTTCTTTGGAAGCACACAGAGTACCTCCCATTACAAATGATGCTAGCACGTAGGATAGTGGTTTCGTGTAGACAACAGCTCAGTTACCTTACTTTCCAGGCTCACCACTATACGCCAATTTTCAATAAGTTAATCTTGTTCAGGTGTTGTCCAGGTAACCAGAGCTGTGGTGAGTGCATATGTGGACCAGTCCTGTCTCATGCAGAAGATATTTCTCACTTCTCCTTCCTACCCTTCAGCTTAGACAATAATGCTAACATTTCCCTAACATTGCCCCTTACTCCTTCTGATAGTTCAAAGTTGTGTTTATTTTAAGTATTGGTTTTAATAAATTGTATTTGTTAACATTCTCTGAAATGTTATCTAATAATGAGAGAAAATATCTGCAAATTATGAATATACTCTTTGATATATTTTTTTAAGGTTATTCACAGTTGCTTAAGGAACAAATATAATTTTAAAGAAAATCCTAAGTATTTAAAACAATTAAGTGACATACTTATGTTATAATGTTATATGTCTTAAATAGACTTTTTTCTCAAGAAGTAATACACAGCACTACTAAATCACATGGAATAAAGTTCAACTTTGGCTTTCAGTAAACGTTATCGGAACTTGTTGTGTGGTACCACTTTCCTCCATTGGAAACAATACAAGTCACATAGAAATGTTTACATTTTACACCAAGATATTCCAAGGATTCATGAGAATGGGGAATCATAGAACCACAGCTCATTACTAGGGCACATGTAGAAGGCCTTAACTTCTTTCAAAGATACTTGGCCAGGTCTTCAAAGTTACACAGGCAACTGAATTGACTTTGTTCCTCCCATGATGTGTAAATACCCAAAGAATTAAAATCAGAAAGTCGAACTGCACAAGTGTCCTGCAGAAGAGGAAGGGATTCATTGTACTGTGTGCCTTACTATAGCATAGGCAAGGGTCAAAGTTACTGTGCTAAGGCAAGAGGTCAAAGACAATTCTAAAAGCAGGCAAGAATATTGGCAGTGAATAGATCTATAGAGGAAGAAAGATGAAAGTTGACTTCCCATGATATTTTGGAATGAAAAAATATTTTGAATGTGTAGGAAGTTGCTCTTCAAATGTAGAAAACATTTTCTAAAAGTGCACAATGCATTTTGAATGTATCTACACCTCATCACCTCCCATCTACTCATCCCATGACTTTCCCACCAGTCTCCATTCTGATATTAATTAATTAAATAAGCTATTTGTTTATTTATGATAGTAGTTGATGATTTAATATTCCAATTTTATTTACCCTCTGCATCCAATTAATGGGGTCGTGTAGGATTAGGTATGTGGTTGCTGCCATATTGCACAAATATAGTCACTCTACCGCTGGTGATTTCCTCAAACCAAAATCATCCTCCCTCCCCCAAAGAGAGCAACTGCAGTCAGCAGCGCAGCAAGGGTGAGGATGTCAGAAACACCTTCTCCATGGCAAAGAAGAGGCATAAAATCCCTCATGACCAAAAGAGAATCCATATTATATATATACACAAAGGACAATCAAAGTTAAAAGAGAAAAAATATCAGTACATATATAATAATGAAATATAAAAAGCAATTTACAAAAAGTCCTGATAGGACATTATGGAATGTGCAATCTCCTCCATAGATTTAATTGGGTTCGTTTTCTGTTGACCATTTGCTGATGAACATGAGGACTGCACCTAAAAAGAGTTTGTTTCCTTAGAGACTCCCTTAGAAAAAACTAAATTTTCAACTGCAAGATGTTATCAAGTGGAGATATTTTGGGGTAAAGAATGGGTGCATGAGGCCACTTCTCCAATTAAGGACTGAGTGTTCCAAGGTGTCTCACTCTACATAATGTCTCCTTATATGTCTCAGTAAGTCTTGAGTTCTGCTTCAGAAGGACGCTGCTCTGATGCTAATTGAGCAGGGCACTGCTCTATGAATATAACAGGTTATGAGAAATCATGTTTTTACTCTTTCTTTTCTAGAGTACTCCTATTGACATTATCCCCAGGTTACTCAGCAATCTACTCTAAGGTTCTTGGTCAGCCACTCAGTTTCAGGTGTGTTGTTCATGTCAGTGAGTGAATCCTAAGTCAAGGCAGATACCTCTTGGTTACTCCCACTATATTTGTGTCACAGTACTACATGCATATCTAGCGACCTGACCCCTATATATTTAACGATTTTGTACTATGATTAGTGGTTATGGGGTATTTTTTTTTCTAGAGAAAATTACACACATTTCTAGGAAAGAGTAGATGCCTGAAAGCCAAGGAATCTGAGCTTTGGAATCTCACATCTCACACAGCACTTTCCACTACTGGAGAATCTTCTGCTCAAGTGTTCCCTCTCCAGTGGACGTGCCCAAGCGATGGGGGCACATGAATTAACAAGACAGATGTAAACAGAATTTTCAACACAACACTCACTTAAAGAAATGCACTATGAGAAATGTTCAACATCCTTATTCATTAGGGAAGAGTAAATAAAATGATTTTGAGATTCCACCTTACATCAGAAGAGTTAATACAAAAAAGGAAGTAAAAGTTTATGCTAAGAGGGAGGGGAACACTTTTCCAATGTTGATGGAAGTAGAAACTTGTACAACAATTTTGGAAGACGACACTTTAGTTTTTGCGAAATATGCATAAGACAAGTTCAATTGCTAAATTATTTTCATAGTCTTAATTGGTAATAGCTAGAAACAACCTAAAATCCTTCAACTAAAGAGCAGATAAATATATAGTTTTCACTTAGACAGTGGAGTGCGCTCCAGCTGTTAAAATCATCCTCTTATTCCATCCTGGCAAAGGAAAGGACCAAGAAAACAAATATAAACTGACTTACATGTGGAAACTATGTTTAAAGTAAAGAACAGGTGTGCGACAATCCAGAAACCCAGAGGAGCTAAGTAATAAGAGGAACGAAGATAATGATGGATGCATCTCACTGTGAAGAAGACCACAATACATATCTATCTTATGTATAATATTGTGGTGTGCAGTTAAGGGAGGGGTCTAAAGGAAGTTGAGAAATGGGAAGAAGAAGAAGAAGAAGAAGAAGAAGAAGAAGAAGAAGAAGAAGAAGAAGAAGAAGAAGAAGAAGAAGAAGAAGAAGAAGAAGAAGGAATTAGGTAGACTACAGGAAATAGTGTTGGGATAATGAAGAATTGTGTGTTGTTATCTCTGGGACAATTTGGAAACCAAGTGCAATGGAAAGTTCTAGGAATCCAAGATTAGATTAAATGGGTATTCCAAGATTAGATTTCGAGTATTTTGAGATATTGAGCCTTCTATAACCAGAAAGTCTTGCATTGGAGAGATTAGGATAATAGCCTAGCCACAAAACATTTCCCCTACATTTTTGTACAGCCTACAAGATGTGCTGTAGTAAAGGTGCCACAGAAATTGTGAAAATGTCCAAAAATGCCTTGATACATTTGAGACCTATGCCACGACACTGTGCTCACCAATACCAATTCTTGGAGTACCAAGAACCACATGCTGGACTACCCAGAGGCACAGATGTATATAGACACCAGATAGAAATGAATGAATTGTAAAAATGCCACTGAAAAGATTTCTAATAACATTCTGATATACTCAGAGATTGGCCCTACCCTCTATTGTCATCAGAAAAGCTTCACTTAGTAAATGATGAAAACCAATGCAAAGAGACACACGCCAACATTAGGTAGAGAAAAGTTGCATGATTTTTTGTAGGAGCTGGGGTTAAAGGACAACAGAGCCCTCACACTAGTGGAAATGAACGGTGCACCAGAGAGATTGCATGGGAAGGGACCTAGAAGTCTACATTAGACTGCCCAAGGCCCTCAGCATCTTGCAACTCTAGTGTAGGTTCATCTTCATGCAAAGTCTTAACAGTGGTAGCAGGGTCTGTCTCTGTCTCTCTTGCCTGTGCATGGGAGCCTCTCCCCTCAATGGGTTCCATGCTCTAGCCTTAATAGAAAAAGAAGTGTCCGGGCTTAATGAAAATTGAAAAGACATGGCTGCTAAATATATATGGGAAGCCTGCCCTATTCTGGAAAGGAAGGAAGGAGGAACTGTTAGAAATGATGCAGATGCTGCTACTGGAGAGAGAAAGAGACTGAGAGAAGTCAGAGAGGGCAGGATGGATACATGGAGAGAAGCAAGGAGGGAGAGAGGGAAGAAGTTTGGAAGGACAGAATGAGGGAAGGAGAGAGTGACAGACAGAAAGAGAGAGAGAGAGAGAGAGAGAGAGAGAGAGAGAGGGATACAGAGACAGAGACAGACAGAAATACAGAGAGACAGAGTAAGATGTAGAGAGACACAAAGGGAGACACACAACAACAGGCAGATTCACACAGAAACAGAGAGGGAGAATAGAATAAATATTCAACAAAAAAGTAAAGGGTTGTGTCCATAAATGTTACTTTAATGGTCTTTATGATGCTTCCCTCCCCTCCTTAGGGTTGGTCAATTTGAAAACAGACTATATTGGTGACTGGGCTTTTGCTTTTGCATAAACTTTTCCTGATCTGACACACTTCAAGCCCCAAGCCTAAACATACTAATAACACCTAAGAAAATGTGCACCCACTAAAGAATAGAAGGCGGTGGCCTCTCTGGTTGAATTATGGAAATGTTGAAGGAAGCTAAGGAGAAAGTCAACCCTGTAGTAGAACCAGCGGTCTCAATTAACCTGGACCCCTGAGATTTGTTAGACAGTGAATCATCAACCAGGCAACACAAACCAGCTGAGATGAGGCCTCTAACACTTGCATAGAAGAGTACTCCCCAGTCTGGGTTCATTTATAGAAAACAGAGATAACTCAGGAAGGGTTCCCAGGAAGTTTAGGCATCCTGTGGACTGGGTAGGATGCGCACATCCTTGCGAAGACAGTTTGGATGTAGCAGGGGATCCAGGTGGATGGATGCCACGTGGTACCTTCAGGGGTTGAACCTAAGCAGAATTAAATATGGAGTGTATAAATACTTGAATGAGTGCATGAATCCGTGAATGAAAAATGAAGGAAAAAATGAAATAATTAATGAATAAAAAAAGAGAACTGTACAACATCCTTAGTCATCATGGAATTGGAATAGAAAACTACCCTGAGATACCAGCTTACACATCACTGTCAGAATGGCTAAGATCAAAAACTCAGGTGATGGACTACACTCTGCACACATTTCTGACTCCAGAGGAAAACAACAAACGCCATCTGGGATGCTGGTACACTGGGGCTCCCAGAAAGGGTGGCGCAGGTCCTCCTGGTTGCTGCCCTCACGGAGAACTCATAAGCAACACCCCATGAGCAAACTTGAGCCTTGGGACCACAAGTAAGCTCAACTTTTCTGCTCCAAGTGACCTGACTGCTGGCCTCAGGACACACAGAGGCAAAATTCCTCTAGGACTGGACATTTCCTGTTTTTAGCAGGATTCCCAACCTCGCTGATCCCTGCACGCAGCTCAATGCTACCAAACCCCGTGGGAGAGAGACCTCACCGCCCGGACAGGTGGGCACTCCTGAGACTGCAGAGCAGAAGAAACCACCAACACTGCCGACCCCTGCCCACATACCTGGCCCAAGAGGAAACTGTAAACGGCCTCTGGGATCCGGTAAATAAGGGCACTGGAGCTGCAGGTCCCCTGAGCCCTAGACACCGCTGGAACCTGAAGGGAATGAATGGATCAACAGTTCTCTGCACCCATATCCTGTGGGAGGGAGAGCTAAATCTTCAGAGAGGCAGACATGCCTGGGAAGCCAGAAGAGACTACACTCTGCCCACATTTCTGACTCCAGAGGAATACACCATACGCCATCTGGGACCCTGGTGCAAGGGTGCTCTGGGAATGGAGGTGCAGGTCCTCCTGGTTGCTGCCCTCACAGAGAGCTCATAAGCAATACCCCACAAGCAAACTTGAGCCTCGGGACCACAGGTAAGACCAACTTTTATGATCCAAGTGACCTGCTTGGTGAACTCAGGACACAGGCCCACAGGAACACCTGAAGACCTGTAGATAGGAAAAACTACACGCCCGAAGGCAGAACACTCTGTTCCCATAACTGGCTGTTCCCATAACCAGGAAAACAGGTCTACAGCACTCCTGACACACAGGCTTATAGGACAGTCTAGCCACTGTCAGAAATAGTAGAACAAAGTAACACCAGAGACAACCTGATGGCGAGGGGCAAGTACAGGAACCCAAGCAACAGAAACCAAGACTACATGGCATCAACAGAGCCCAATTATCCCTCCAAAGCAAACACTGAATATCCAAACACACCAAAAAAGCAAGATCTAAATTAAAAATCCTATTTGATCATGGTGTTGGATGACTTCAAAAAGACATGAAGAACTTCCTTAGTAAAACGCAGGAAAACATAAATAAACAAGTAGAAGCCTATAGAGAGGAATCACAAAAATCCCTGAAAGAATTACAGGAAAACACAATCAAACAGTTGAAGGAATTAAAAATGGAAATAGAAGCAATCAAGAAAGAACACATGGAAAAAACCCTGGATATAGAAAAGCAAAGGAAGAGACAAGGAGCCATAGATACAAGCATCACCAACAGAATACAAGAGATAGAAGAGAGACTCTCAAGAGCAGAAGATTCCACAGAAATCATAGATAATGTAAAGATAATGTCAAAGATAATGTAAAGCAGAAAAAGCTACTGGTCCAAAACATACAGGAAATCCAGGACTCAATGAGAAGATCAAACCTAAGGATAAAAGGTATAGAAGAGAGTGAAGACTCCCAGCTCAAAAAAAAAAAAACAGTAAATATTTTCAGCAAAATCATAGAAGAAAACTTCCCTACCCTAAAGAAAAATATGCCCATAAGCATACATGAAGCCTACAGAACTCCAAATAGATTGGACCAGAAAAGAAACACCTCCCGTCACATAATAGTCAAAACAACAAATGCACAATATAAAGAAAGAATATTAAAAGCAATTAGGGAAAAACGTCAAGTAACATATAAAGGCAGACCTATCAGAATCACACCAGACTTTTCGCCAGAGATTATGAAAGCCAGAAGATCCTGGACAGATGTCATACAGACCCTAAGAGAACACAAATGCCAGCCCAGGTTACTGTATCCTGCAGAACTCTCAATTAACATAGATGGAGAAACCAAGATATTCCATGACAAAACCATATTTACATAATATCTTTCTACAAGTCCAGCACTACAAAGGATAATAAATGGTAAAGCCCAACATAAGGAGGCAAGCTGCACACTAGAAGAAGCAAGAAACTAATCGTCTTGGCAACAAAACAAAGAGAAGAAAAGCACACAAACATAACCTCACATCCAAATATGAATATAACAGGAAGCAATAATCACTATTCCTTAATATCTCTCAACATCAATGGTCTCAACTGCCCAATAAAAAGACATAGATTAACAAACTGGATACGCAATGAGGACCCTGCATTCTGCTGCCTACAGGAAACACACCTCAGAGACAGAGACAGACACTACCTCAGAGTGAAAGGCTGGAAAACAACTTTCCAAGCAAATGGTCAGAAGAAGCAAGCTGGAGTAGCCATCCTAATATCGAATAAAATCAATTTTCAACTAAAAGTCATCAAAAAGATAAGGAAGGACACTTCATATTCATCAAAGGAAAAATCCACCAAGATGAAATCTCAATCCTGAATATATATGCCCAAGTACAAGGGCACCTACATACGTAAAAGAAACCTTACTACAGCTCAAAACACACATTGCACCTCACACAATAATAGTAGGAGATTTCAACACCCCACTCTCATCAATGAACAGATCATGGAAACAGAAATTAAACCAAGATGTAGACAGACTAAGAGAAGTCATGAACCAAATGGACTTAACAGATATTTATAGAACATTCTATCCTAAAGCAAAAGGATATACATTCTTCTCAGCTCCTCTTGGTACTTTCTCCAAAATTGACCATATAATTAGTCAAACAACAGGCCTCAACAGATACAGAAAGATAGAAATAATCCCATACGTCCTATCAGACCACCACGGGCTAAAGCTGGTCTTAAATAACTATAAGGGAAGAACATCCACATATACATGGAAGTTGAACAATTCTCTACTCAACGATTACCCGGTCAAGGAAGAAAGAAAGAAAGAAATTAAAGACTTCTAAGAATTTAATAAAAATGAAGGTACAACATACCCAAACTTATGGGACACAATGAAAGCTGTGCTAAGAGGAAAATTTATAGCTCTGAGTGCCTACAGAAATAAACAGGAGAGAGCATATGTAACCAACTTGATAGCACACCTAAAAGCTCTAGAACAAAAAGAAGCAAATACACCCAGGAGGAGTAGAAGGCAGGAAATAATCAAACTCAGAGCTGAAATCAACCAAGAAGAAACAAAAAGGACCGTAGAAAGAATCAACAGAACCAAAAGTTGGTTCTTTGAGAAAATCAACAAGATAGATAAACCCTTAGCCAGACTAAAAGGAGGACACAGAGAGTGTGTCCAAATTAACAAAATCATAAATGAAAAGGGAGAAATAACTACAGAATCAGAAGAGATTTAAAAAATCATCAGATCCTACTACAAAAGCCTATATTCAATGAAACTTGAAAATCTGGAGGAAATGGACAATTTCCTAGACAGATACCATGTACCAAAGTTAAATCAGGAACAGATAAAGCATTTAAACAACCCCATATCTCCTAACGAAATAGAAGCAGTCATTAAAGGTCTCCCAACCAAAAAGAGCCCAGGTCCAGACGGGTTCAGTGCAGAATTCTACAAGACCTTCATAGAAGACCTCATACCAGTACTATCCAAAGTATTCCTCAAAATTGAAAGAGATGGAGTGCTACCAAGTTCCTTCTCTGAACCCAAAATTACTCTTATTCCTAAACCACACAAAGACCCAACAAAGAAAGAGAACTTCAGACCAATTTCCCTTATGAATATCGACACAAAAATACTCAATAAATTTCTGGCAAACCGAATCCAAGAGCACATCAAAACAATCATCCACCATGATCAAGTAGGCTTCATCCCAGGCATGCAGGGATGGTTTAATATATGGAAAACCATCAACGTGATCCATTATATAAACAAACTGAAAGAACAAAACCACATGATCATTTCATTAGATGCTGAGAAAGCATTTGACAAAATTCAACACCCCTTCATGATAAATGTCCTGGAAAGAATAGGAATTCAAGGACTATACCTAAACATAGTAAAAGCCATATACAGCAAACAAGTCACTAACATTAAACTAAATGGAGAGAAACTTGAAGCAATCCCACTAAAATCAGGGACTAGACAAGGCTGCCCACTCTTTCCCTACTTACTCAATTTAGTTCTTGAAGTTCTAGCCAGAGAAATCAGACAACAAAAGGAGGTCAATGGGATACAGATTGGAAAAGAAGAAATCAAAATATCACTATTTGCAGATGATATGATAGTATATTTAAGTGATCCCAAAAGTTCCACTAGAGAACTACTAAAGCTGATAAACAACTTCAGCAAAGTGGCTGGGTATAAAATTAACTCAAATGAACCAATAGCCTTCCTCTACACAAAAGAGAAACAAGCCGAGAAAGAAATTAGGGAAGCAACACCCTTCATAATAGTCCTAAATAATATAAAGTACCTCGGTATGACTTTAACCAAGCAAGTAAAAGATCTGTACAATAAGAACTTCAAGCCACTGAAGAAAAAAATTGAAGAAGACCTCAGATGGAAAGATCTCCCATGCTCATGGATTGGGAGGATTACTACAGTAAAAATGGCCATTATACCAAAGGCGATCTACAGGTTCAATGCAATCCCCATCAAAATACCAATCCAATTCTTCAGAGAGTTAGACAGAACAATTTGCAAATTCATCTGGAATAACAAAAAACCCAGGATAGCTAAAACTATCCTCAACAACAAAAGGACTTCACGGGGAATCACTATCCCTGAACTCAAGAGGTATTACAGAGCAATAGTGATAAAAAACTGCATGGTATTGGTACAGAGACAGACAGATAGACCAGTGGCATAGAATTGAAGACCCAGAAATGAACCGACACACCTATGGTCACTTGAATTTTGAAAAAAAGCCAAAACCATCCAATGGAAAAAAGATAGCATTTTCAGCAAATAGTGCTGGTTCAACTGTAGGCCAACATGTAGAAGAATGCTGATTGATCCATGCTTATCACACTGTACAAAGCTTAAGTACAAGTGCATCAAGGACTCCACATCAAACCAGATACACTCAAACTAATAGAAGAAAAAGTGGGGAAGCAACTCGAACACATGGGCACTGGAAAATATTTCCTGAACAGAACACCAATGGCATTTGCTCTAAGATCATGAATCAACAAATTGGTTCTCAGAAAACTGCAAAGCTACTCTAAGGCAAGGGACACTGTGGTTAGGACAAAACGGCAACCAATAGATTGGGAAAAGATCTTTACCAATCCTACAACAGATAGAGGGCTTATATCCAAAATATACAAAGAACTCTAGAGGTTAGACCACAGGGAGACAAATAACCCTATTAAAAATGGGGTTCAGAGCTAAACAAAGAATTCACAGCTGAGGAATGCCGAATGGCTGAGAAACACCTAAAGAAATGTTCAACATCTTTAGTCATGAGGGAAATGCAAATCAAAACAATCCTGCGATTTCACCTCACACCAGTGAGAATGGCTAAGATCAACTCAGGTGACAGCAAATGCTGGCGAGGATGTGGAGAAAGAGGAACACTTCTCCATTGTTGGTGGGATTGTAGACTGGTACAACCATTCTGGAAATCAGTCTGGAGGTTCCTCAGAAAATTGGACATTGAACTGCCTGAAGATCCAGCTATACCTCTCTTGGGCATATACCCAAAAGATGCCCCAACATATAACAAAGACACATGCTCCACTATGTTCATAGCAGCCTTATGTATAATAGCCAGAAACTGGAAAGAAATCAGATGCCCTTCAATAGAGGAATGGATACTGAAAATGTGGTACATCTACACAATGGAATATTACTCAGCTATCAAAAACAATGACTTTATAAAATTCATAGGCAAAGGGTTGGAAATGGAAAATATCATCCTGAATGAGTTAATCCAATCACAGAAAAAAACATATGGTATGCACTCATTGATAAGTGGCTATTAGCCCAAATGCTTGAATTACCCTAGTTTCACAAAACACATGAAACTCAAGACAGATGATCAAAATGCAAATGCTTCACTCCTTCTTTAAAAGGGGAACAAGTATACCCTTGGCAGGGAATAGGGAGGCAAAGATTAAAACAGAGGCAGAAGGAACACCCATTCAGAACCTGCCCCACATGTGGCTCATACATATACAGCCACCCAATTAGACAAGATGGATGAAGCAAAGAAGTGCAGGCCGACAGGAACCGGATGTAGATCTCCCCTGACGGACACAGCCAGAATACAGCAAATACAGAGGCGAATGCCAGCAGCAAACCACTGAACTGAGAATAGGACCCCCGTTGAAGGAATCATAGAAAGGACTGAAAGAGTTTGAAGGTGCTTGAGGCCCCATATGAATAATAATGCCAAGCAACCAGAGCTTCCAGGGACTAAGCCACTACCCAAAGACTATATATGGACTGACCCTGGGCTCCAACAGCATAGGTAGCAATGAATAGCCTAGTAAGAGCACCAGTGGAAGGGGAAGCCCTTGGTCCTGCTAAGACTGAACCCCCAGTGAACGTGATTGTTGGGGGGACGGCTATAATGGGGGGAGGATGGGGAGGGGAACACCCATAAAGAAGGGGAGCTAAGCGTTAGGGGGATGTTGGCTCAGAAACTGAAAAGGGAATAACATTCGAAATGTAAATAAGAAATACTCAAGTTAATTAAAAAAAAAGCTCAGGTGATAACAGATGCTGACAAGGGTATGGAAAAAGAGGAATCCTCCTCCACTGTTGGTGTATCCAAAGCTGCTGCATCTCTTCTGGAAATTGCTCCGGAAATTTCTAAAAGATTGAAAATACTACTATCTGACGATCGAGCCTTATGATTCCTGGTCATCCACCCAAAAAGTTCTTCAACATATAACAAGACACATGCTGCACTATGTTCATATCAGCCTTAGTTATAATAACCAGAACCTAGAAAGAAACAGATGTCCATAAAGAGAGTAATGGATAATGTAAGGTGATATATTTACACACAGGAGTACTTCTGAACTATTAGAAACAATTGACAACATGAATTCCTAGCCAAAAGGATAGAACTAGAAAATACCACCCTTAGTGTCATAACCCATTCACAAAACAACACACATGGTATACACTCATTGAAAATACTATTTTAGCCACAAAGTTTGGAATACCTAAGAAAAAATTCAAACATCATATGAAGCTCAAGAAAAAGGAAGACTGTAATGTGAATGTTTCATTCTTTTTCAAAGGGAGTACAAAATACTCAGGAGAGGAAATACAGAACCAAAGAGTGGAGCTTGGACTGAACAGAAGAAAATCATCCAGTGACTGCCCTACCTGGGCATCAAGCCCATATGCATCCACCAAACCCAATCACTATTCCTCATTCCAAGAAGTGCTTGCTCTCAATAGCCAGATAAGGGTGACTCCAGAGTGGCTCTGCTCTAGTCCTGCTGATAGAAATGTAAACTTTGTACTGAATAAGGTGACAAGAAGAGAGAAGTTAGAGAAAAGACTGAAGGAGGAGAAGGGATTTGCAACCCCATAAGAACAACAACAATGTGGACCAAAGATATCACACCAGAGCTCCCAGGGACCACACCAACACTCAGTCAGTACACATGGAAGGACCCGGGAATCCTGCCACACAGGTAGCAGAGGATGGCATTGTCCAACCTCAATAAGAGGAAAAGCCATTGGTCCTGTGAAGACTCTATTCCCCAACACAGGATAATGACAGGGTGTTGTTTGTGTAGTGGGTGTTTGGAGTGGGAGCATTCTCACAGAAGCTGGGTCATGGGATGGGGATATGGGGGAGGGGGCAACCTTTGAAATCTAAAAACATGAAATATACAAGAAAAATAAAATTTATAAAAACATAGCAAAAAGCATGTGTTGATCAGGACTACTTGAACTAGTTCAGGCTTAAGAACAGCAGGAAGATGGGGATTTTGAGCAGCTAAGGATTGAGAAAAGCTTTACCAATCCTTTGTGTTAATCTACCAAGTTTTATGCAGGTCAAGACAATGAAGAGAAGCCAGTCCTCCTGGGGCTCCACAGATTGTGCTGCTCCACACGGGCTCCTCTACTGTACTCTCTGCCTTACAGTCAATGTTTTCAACAACAGTCTCGCTGTGTCGGTGGTAATATTTAGTCTTCCACTGCTTTGCCATCACAATTATAAGTATAAATTTTAGTGCAGTGGGGCCTCTCCCTGATTCATGCCTGTGCTGCTGTAAGGAAACCATGGGAGTTTTGTGGCTTATTCTTGGTAACATGATCAGTGTCTTAGATGCTTGGGACATTATGCTTCTGTTGTATAACCTTCACTATACAGGCTTTTCATGTCTACCAACACATACATCCCCAGACATATACACACACACACGCATACACAAACACACACAAACACAAATAACCAGACACATGCACACACAAACACAAATGTAAATGCAAGTTAGCATGTATGCATGTAAGCACTCCCATGTAGTTTCATGCCTTCCCAGGCAAAAATACATATAATATACGTAAGAATGTTCTCATGTGCATGCCATCCTCTCATGTACTGTGAGGACCTAGCATGAATGCATGTGCACTTGCAGAAGAACCTGACAACTTTTGGGAACTGGAACCAAAGAAACTTAGAAAACATCCCAAGGTCGAGAAAAGGAGCAATGAACACTCCACTTCATTTGGCAAGAGAATCAAGTTAATAATTTAATATTACACTGCCCACCATTGTGCAATAGCAGAGAAGTCTGAATTCATGCATATGATGTGGATTCCTCTGATCACTGGCTTGATAAACCATGACACAGACACTTAGTTTGAAGGAGGGAGTTGACCAGGGAATGAAGATTGAATGACTTTGGAGCAAAACCACTGGTAAGTGTAGAAAAAATCTAGAGGAAGAGATGGGATAGAAGGGAGTGAGGAGATGAGGGAGTAGAGAAGTGATGGCTGCCACACACCACAGGGTGGCGACAGAGAAAGGGTGGTGATGGTTGCTCAAGTTTCATTCAGTTGTTGTGCTAAGGACCAGACCTAATGTTACTAAAGAAAGAGAAAGTTTTCTTGCAGGTGACAGATCACAGTCCAACACTGGAGAGAATCAGATCAAGGACTCAAGCAGGAATAGAAGAAGAAGCAATGGAGGCTGAATCCCCTCTGAAAGAGTGCTAGGGGGCCAGCTTCCATCTGGTAAGCCATTGGATGTTCCTAGGTCAGCTGTTCTCAAAGGGCTGTAAACCTCTGGGCTTAACCCGTAAAATGATCTTGGTGGTGGAAACTAACGCTGGGAAAGACAATTCCTATGCAGGCACACTGATATTGTGGGGCTGTTGACTGTCACAGGTATTCATGTGATCTCATTCCACACAGAATACATATTAGGTTATATAAATGCTAGGAAACATGCCTAGGTTTATGTTTATCGTAGATTGGGAAAATTAGGGCAGAATTTATGAGTCTGCCAATTCAGTTCAACAGTAGAGACTCAGCTTGCAAAACTGAGGTGCTACCTATTTTGAGATATCTCTGGGAACAGTGGAGTGGGAAACAGATGTACACCTGTGTGAATTTGTGCACCTAGGAAATGGGTGTGGACACGGGGGCCTTTAAGGAAAATCCTATTAAAAAGAGACAGTAATGAAACCACCCTCTTGAAATTGGCCTAAGAATACAGAACCTTGTTAACCAGACAGCCCAATGGTTAGAGTAAGGCCTGCAGGCTCACTGGTTAGAGACTGTAGAGAGGGCAGGATGTTTTCTTGCTGTCTTCAGACTACTTGAGCATCAAGCCTTAAGAAAGGCAACAGGGGGAGACATGATGGTGTCTGGAGGCACAGGGTTCACTCTTGCCATCAACGCCTGTGGCCATTTTCCCAAATGGTGGAAAAATTGACCAAAGCCAGCCAAGAAAAAGACCACACAGACCAGATAACCACTCTGTTTTCTCTTGCTGTCTTTAATAGAAATAATTCAGGGAATCTTGGAATGAGGAGAACCAATCAGATGTTTGCATATTTGTGCCAGTTTCAACCATCCACTTTGAAGTTTTTCCGGTTGAGAATTCTTCTCTTGAAAAGAACCTGATGGAGCCCAAGAGAGAGGCATGGATCAGGGCACAGACTGTGTTTGAGCAGATGAACACACTGGTGCCTTTTCTGCAGGAAAGGGAACCCATGGCTGTCCTAGCTTTTCTGTCTACTTATAGAAGCTTTGTGACACACCTACAGGTATTGGTCCTGCTATTTTTGAGGTGAGTGCCAATCTTCAAGCCCATAGTTCTCAGAGCTTCCTGATGGTTTCAGGATTTTCCCTCCCTTCTTCTGTTTGTGTGTGTCTGTCTCTGTCTGTCTCTATCTCTCTCTGCCTCTCTCTGTGTCTCTGCCTTTCTCTTTCTCTCATTTATCTGTTTTTTCTCCATTTCTGTCCCTCTTTGTTTCTCTCTCACACATTCTCTCTCTTTTTCTCTCAATATCTGTACCTGCCACTCTGTCTCTGTCTCTCTGTCTCTCTGTCTCTGACTCTCTCACTCTCTCTCTCTGTGAATGTGTGTATGCATGTGTGTGCTTGTGTGTGTATATGTGTATGTTTGTTTGTATCTGTTGTTGACCTTCTCTCTTTGTCTGTTTTTCTTTCTGTCCTATATCTAATCTCCCCATCTTTTCCCTTTTTCTTTATCTTTCTTTGCACACTCCCTGTTCATTACAGGATCTATCTCTGTCTCCATCTCAATCTCTGTGTCCATTGCAGTCTTGTCTCCACCTCTTTATTATCTACATAATAGTAACAACCGATTAGCATGCATTAAGTAATTCCTTCTCCCAAGCTTGAACCACCACTTGGGCGGTCCCAGGCTGAGACCCTAAAGTGGATGTAGCTAAGCCCTATCCCTTGAGAAGGCATTTTTCCTTCCCCCAAGATTCCTGAGGCCTTGGTTGATACAATTTTCTCATATATAAAGGAGGTTCTAGAAATTTTAGTACCCACTAGAGATGTGTACAAAGTAGAGACTCATGAAGGGTAATCAAGGAAACCATGTGACAAAGGAGATGTGTGGATAGAGACGCTTGTGTTCAACTTTTTCACAGATACATTGAAAGCACCTATTGTGTACAGGTGAAGTAATAAATCTGAGAGCAGACAGGACTGCAAGTATTAGGTGAGGGGCATGGAACTTTAGAGGAGACAATCTCTCTGGTGTTCTCTAGGTATGCATACTTCAGCCCTTAGTCTAAAGAGGATGAAGAAGTAAAGAGCACCCTCTGCAGCTTCTTGGAAACATGGATGGACAAGAACCCTGAGGACTTTTGTGACCCATCAGACTTGTTGCCTCTGAAATACCTGAAGGGCTATTTGAGTGTGTACATGCCCCACTGTGATCTTAGTGTCCGTGTCAAGAGGCTGCTGACACAGTTGGAGGAAGAACATGCCAAGGATTCCCAGCCAAAGATGAGGAAGATTCAGATCTGGGGAGACACACATCCTCAGAACCACAGATTGAATGGGTTTAAACCAACAGGGAAAAGAGACAATCTGGAGCCTGAACCAACATGTGCACCAGAGCTGGAGGGCACTACAACCCCCAAAAGTTCTTTGACCCATGAGTTGTTGCCAGCAGCAGCCCAGACAGCACACGTGATAGCAGCTGTGGAACCTGTGTCTCAGTATGTCTCTAGATATAGTGTATCTTTCAGTCATCTCCTGCTTGCAAAAACAGGCCTACCTATTTAGAGAGTGGCCCTGTCACCTGTGATCTTCAATTGGAGTCTGTCCTATAGCTTAGCTGCTGCTCCTGCCCCTCATGATCAGCTGCTGATTTCAATCCAGCAGCAGTTCCAACCCCACAGCCAGCCTTCCCTCCCATGAAAAACAGCCTTTTACTCCTTCTGATGTTTTCAATATTTTAAGTATTTTTTTAATAAATTGTTAGTATTTGGTTTACATTGTGTAAAAGCTGTCTAATAGTGAGAGAAAATGTCTACAAATTTTAAATATTCTTTTTGATAAATTATTTTAACTTTATTCAAAGTTTTTAAAAGAACGAAAATAATTTTAAATAGATAAACATAAGCATTTAAACAATTAAGTGACATGTGGAAAGTATAAATGTTAAATGTCTTAAATAGTCTGTTTTCTTGAGAAGATATACAAGTTACCACTAAATCACATGGAAAAAAGCATACTAGTATTTTACTTATGAAACAATCATCATACAATCGTTATGGTTAATGGCTAGAAAAAACCTAAAGTCCTTCCACTGAAGAATGGATAAATGAAATATTTAATATTTACACACTGGAGTGATCTACAGCTCTTAAAATGCACATGTTGTTCCATCCTGGCAAATAAATGGAAAAAGAAAACAAATAGAATATAAACTCAGATATATGTGGAAATTACTTTTAAGGTAAAGAACAAGAATGCTGTAATCAAATGCTTCACTCCTTCTTTAAATGAGGAAAAAGAATACCCTTGGCAGGGAAGGGAGAGGCAAAGATTAAAACAGAGACTTAAGGAACACCCATTCAGAGCCTGCCCCACATGTGGCCCATACATATACAGCCACCCAATTAGACAAGATGGATGAAGCAAAGAAGTGCAGACCGACAGGAGCCGGATGTAGATCGCTCCTGAGAGACACAGCCAGAATACAGCAAATATAGAGGCGAATGCCAGCAGCAAACCACTGAACTGAGAATAGGTCCCCTATTGAAGGAATCAGAGAAAGAACTGAAAGAGCTTGAAGGGGCTCGAGACCCCAAAAGTACAACAATGCCAAGCAACCAGAGCTTCCAGGGACTAAGTCACTACCTAAAGACTATACATGGACTGACCCTGGACTCTGACCCCATAGGTAGCAATGAGTATCCTAGTAAGAGCACCAGTGGAAGGGGAAGCCCTGGGTCCTGCTAAGACTGAACCCCCAGTGAACTAGTCTATGGGGGGAGGGCGGCAAAGGGGGAGGGTTGGGAGGGGAACACCCATAAGGAAGGGGAGGAGGGAGGGGGATGTTTGCCCGGAAACCGGGAAAGGGAATAACACTCGAAATGTATATAAGAAATACTCAAGTTAATAAAAAAAAAAAAAAAAAAAGAATGCTGTAATCCACAGACCAGACAAGCTAAGCAATCAAAGGAACCAAGATACAGATGCATGCATCTCGCTGTGAAGAGTAAGCACACGGACATCTACATTTTGTTACTGGGGTGGGGAATAGTTATGGGAGGGGTCTAAATGAAGAGTAGAGATGGGAAAGGAGGATAAGGGGAGCGAGTCATTGAAATGTAAATTAGAATTGGGGATATCTCTGGGAAAATCTGGAAACCTAGCACAGTGGAAACTTCTAGGTATCTATAGGTGTGATTCCAGATCAGATTCCTCATGGTTGGGGATATTGAGACTTTCCAGAAAGACTTCTAGTTGACAGATTAGCATATCAGCCGAGCCACAAAAAATTTTACCTATATTTTCTACAGCCTAAAAGATGTGTTGTACTAAAGGTGGCACAGAAATCGTGAAAGTGTCTAATAAATGCCTTGATACATTTGAGAGCTATGCCAGGAGAGTGTTATTGCCCAGGCTAGACTGCCCAGAGGCACAGATTCATACAGAAACAGGATAAAAAATAAAGAATAGAAAATTATGTCAATGAAATGATTACTAACATCATTCTGATATACACAGAGATTGGTCCAAAACCAAGTGTTATCAGAAAAGCTTCACTTAGAATATTATGGAAAGAAAAAGAAGGAAAAACAACCAGACATTGAGTAGAGCTTGGAAAACATTGTAAAAAAGGTGGTACAAAATTTCATAGGATCTGGTGTTAAAGGATATCAGAAGATGAAAATAAAATATCCAGTCAAGCTGAGCCTATATGATACAGAGAATGAACAGTCCACCAGAGCCTGCATGGGGACCTCTTAGGCAACATTTGACTGAATTAGGGCCTCAGCACCTTGTAACACTTCTGTAGGTTCATCTATTTGTAAAGTCTTAATACTGGGAGCAGGGGCTGTCTCTGACTCTGTTGCCTGTGCATGGGAGCCTCTCCCCTTACTGGGTTTCAAGCTCTAGCCTGAATACAAGTGGAAGTGCCCAATCTTAATGCAAACTAAAGAGCCAGGGTTGCTAAATATACATGAGAGCCCTGCCCTATTCTGAAGATGAATGAAGGAGGAACTGCTAGACATGATGTGGACAGTGCTGGTGGAAAGAAAAGAGAGTCATAAAAGAGAGAGGGGAAAGGAAGGAGGAAAGAAAGGAGGCCAGAAGGGAAGTAGGTAGGGAGGAATAGAGGGAGGGAGGGAAGAATGGAGAGAGAGAGGGAGAGACAGAGTCAGAGACACAGAGAGGAAGACAGAGCAAGAAGAACAGAGACAAAAAGACTCACCAAGAGACACAGCAACTGGCAGATTCACAGAGAAGTGGAGAAGGGGAACGAAAGATGCATTCAAGAACACAAAAGTAATGGGTTGTTTCTATGAATGTTATTTTAAGGGTCTTTAAGAACGTTCCCTTCCCTCTTTTGAGATGGTCAATTTCCCAAAAGTCTATATGGCTGACTGGCTTATAGGTGTGGCATAACATGTGCTGATCAGCCAGAATTCAAGGGCCATACCTCAACATAGTAAAAGCAATATATAGCAAACCAGCAGCCCACATCACACTAAATTGAGACAAAATTGAAATAACCCCACTGAAATCAGGAACTAGACAAGGATGCCCACTCTCTCCCCACCTATTACATGTAATCCTTGAAGACCTAGCCAGAGCAATTAGATAACAAATGGAGTTCAGAGGGATACAAACTGGAAAGGAAGATGTCAAAACACAATTATTTGCAGTCCATATGATAGTATACTTAAGAGATCACAAAAATTTCAACAGAGTATTCCGACAGTTGATAAACAACTTCAGTAAAGTAGTTGGATATAAAACTAATGCAAACAAATGAGTAGACCTTATCTGCTCAAGGATAAACAGGATGAGAAAAAAATAGGGAAATGAAACTGTTCATGATAGCCGCAAATATCTATAAAATATTTTGGTGTGACTCTAATCAAACAAGTGAAAGATCTTTATGACAAGAACTTCAAGTCTTTGAAGAAATAAATCAAAGAAGATTCCAGAAGATGGAGAGATCTCCCAGGCTGATAGATTGGCAGGATTAATTTACAAAAGACCATCTTGCCCAAAGCCATCTACAGATTCAGTAGAATACCCATTAAAATTTCAAATCAAATTTTCATTGAATTAGAACGAGCAATTTGCAAAATTATTTGGGAAGGAAAAAAGAACTTAGGATTTCAACAAGTATTCTAAACAATAAAAGAATTCTGGGGAATTCACCCGTCCGGACCTAAAGGTGTATTAAAAAAAAGGTCTTGAAAAAAACTTCATAATACTGGTACAGAGACAGGCAGGTCGATCAATAGAATAGAACTGAAGACCCAGAAATGGACGCATACACCATTGGTCACTTGATCTTACACAAAGGACCTAAAACTATGCAATGGAAGAAAGACAGCATTTTCAATATATGGCGCTGGTTCAAGTGGAGGTCTGCATTGTAAAGAATGCAAATTGACCCATTCTTATCTCCTTGTACAGAGCTCTAGTCAAGTGGATCAAAGATCTCCACATAAAATGAGACACACTGAAACTAATAGAAGGAAGGTGGGAAAATGCCTTCAACACATAAACACAGGGGAAAATCTCCTGAACAGAGCAGAAAATGTGATGCAGTACATACAGGAGTACTACACAGCTATTAAAAACAATGATTACATGAAATTATTAGGCAAATGGATGGAACTTGAGAATACCAACCTGAGAGAAGTAACCCAGTCACAAAGGAACACACATGGCACATGGACTACACTAGCCGCAAAGTGGATAGTAGGCGAACAGCTTGGAATACCTAAGAAAAAATTAACAGATCATAACAAGCTCAAGAAGAAGGAAGAAGAACATGTGAATGCTTCATTCCTTCTTAAAATGGAGAACATAATACTCAGGGCAGGAAATACAGAAACAAAGAGTGAAGATGGACTGAAGAGAAGGTCTTCCAGAGACCAGGTCCCTCGCCTGGGGACATATCTCATGTGCAGCCTACAAACTCAGGCACTATTGCTGATTCCAAGAAGTGCCAGCTGAAAGGAGCCAGGTATGGCTGACTCCTAAGAGGCTCTGCTGGAACCCAACTGACACACATGAGGATGGTTGCAACTAACAATTGGACTGAACAAGTGGAACGCAATGGAGGAGAAAGAAAAAAGACTGAAGGAGCAGAAAGATTTGTAACCCTGTAAGAAGAACAATAATATCAAACAAACCCATCCCACCAGACCTCCCAGGGACCAAACCACCAACCAATCAGTACACCTGGAGGGTCCCAGGACTGCAGCCACACATGTAGCAGAGGATGCCATTGTCCAGAATCATAAAGACTAAAAGCCCTTGGTCCTGTGAAGCCCCTGTTCCCCAAAGTAAGATAATGCCAGGGTGTTGAGGGTGGAGTGGGTGGGTGGGAGTGGGAGCATCCTCAGAGAAGAGGGGGTTGGGAAGAGGATATGGGTAAGGGGGTAAAGCAGATAACATTTGAAATCAAAAACAAAAATATCCATGAAAAACACGATTTAAAAAAATAGCCAAAAATCAAGTGTTGATCAGGAATTGAAGTAGTTCACACTCAAAAGCAGCAGGAAGAAGGGGATGTTGAGCAGCTACTGACAGAGAAAAGCTCTACCAGTCATTGGTGTTAAACTACCAAGTGTTATGCAGGAAAATACAATGAAGAAGAAGTCAGCCATCTTGGATGTCCACAATTTTGCTGACTCTACACTGCTCTACAGTACTCTCTGACTTACAGTCAATGTTTTAATTCCTAATCTCACTGGATCAGTGGTAATAACTACTCTTCCTCAGCCTTTCTATCACAGTTATATTATTAATTCTAGTGTGGTGGTGCATCTACATGATTCATATCTATAATATGGCAGCGATAGGAGTTGTGTGGCTAACTTTCATGACATGATCAGACTCCTAGACGCTTGGAACATAATCCTCATGTCACATAATCCTTCTCTATACAGGCTTTTCATCTCTTGATAATTTTCAACTTATCAAGTGGAAGTGGCATCTTCACAGACGAATCCTCTGAACTTAGATGTCCCTGCTCCCATTACCAATAGATTCCACAGCTCGTCTGCTTCTAGGAACAGAGCCATGAAGAGACTTAGCGTTTGTCTATTGTGTTTTATTTTGTCTCACCAGAGGACACAGATCAAGACCATGATGTGGACCTAGGTTCCTTTGAAGAGAGAGTTAGTTCCCAGGGTTATTTGTGTACCAAGTCATTTTAAGGAATTCTAACTTTTTCCTTAACCCATAAAGAATGTTACATTCTACCAAAACTCACATACACAACACACACACACACACACACACACACACACACACACCCCAAAAAGGAAAAAACACATGGACACACATCCATAGATGCAAATGTTTGCTTGAATGTATGCATGTAAGCACTCCCATGTACTTTCTCAGATGAACATGCACAGATAAACCTAACACATATAACAAAGCTATCATGCAATGCCCTCCACACATGTACCTTGAGGCATAACCATGCACATGAATATGAATATCCAGGAGATCCTGAACAATTTTTGGGAATTTAAACAAAAGAATCTAAGTAACATCAGAGGGAAGAGTACAGGAGCAATGAACTCAACTCTACTCCATTTGGCAAGGGAGACAACATAGTAATTAACTGTAACACCGCCCACCACTGTGGAGTAGCAGGGAATTCTGATCTCCTGCACTTGGTGTTTACCCCTCACATCACTGGCTTGTTAAACTGTGACCCAGACACTGTGTTGGAAGGAGGGAGATGACCAGGGGATAAAGAGTGAATGACTTCGGAGCAAATGTTACTGAGAGGAGCAGAAAAAGGAAACAGAGTATAACGGAAGAGATGGGATAGAGGAGGAAGAATGATTAGGAACTAGAGAAGTGATGGCTGCCACATGACACATGATGGGCACAGAGAAAGTGTGGTGTGTTCTGTTCAGGTTTCATTCAGTTACTTTGACAAGCACCAGCACTAAATGATACTAAGGAAAGAGAAAGTTTTCTTGCAGATGACAGGACACAGCCGACCATTGAAGGGAATCAGATCAAACTCAAGCAGGAATTAAAAGAAGAAGCAATGGAGGATGAATCCACTCTGAAAGAGTGCTAGGGGGCCAGCGTCCATCTTGTAAGTGGTTGGATGATCCTAGGTCAGAGGATCACAAAGGGCTGTAAAGCTACTGGCTTAAGCCCTAAAATGATCAACATGGTAGAAACCGACTCTGTGAAAGACAATTCCTAGGCAGGCACACTGACATTGTGGGGCTGCTGCTGTCACAGGCATGCATGTGATCTCATTCCACACAGAACACATACAAGGTCATGTAAATGCAAGGAGACCAGCCTAGGGTTTGTTTATGGTAAATTGGGATAATTAGGGCTGAATTTATGAGTATGGTTACAGATGTAGCTCAAAAGGAGAGACTCAGCTTCCAAAACTGATATCTACCTATGTTGATTTGTGTACCTAGGAAATGGCAGGGGGCATGGGAGCCTTTAAGGAAATTTCTGTTGAAGAAGGGACAGTGATGGAACCACCCTCTTCAAAATGACCTAACAATACAGAACCTTGGTAACCAGGCAACACACTGGTTGGAGCAAGGCCTGCAGGCTCACTTGCCAGAGACAGTTGAGAGGGAAGGATGTTCTCTTGCTGTCTTCGGACTACTCGAGGCTCAGGCCTCAAGAAAGACAACAGGGAAGGCCACGGTGGTGTCTGGAGGCACAGGGTTCACTCTTGTCTTCGACGCCTGTGGCCATTTTCCCGAAAGGGAAGATCATCGACCAAGACCAGTCAAAGCCAGGAGCACACAGACAAGGTAACTACTCGGGGTTTCTCCATTTTTAGCAGAGTAATAATTCAGGAAAATTTGTAATAAGTAGATCCTATCAGAATGTTGTAGACCAGTGACCTTTTGAAACTTTTGCCTTTATCTTTCCTCAGAGTGAGAATGATTCTGCAGCACAGGACCTGAGCGAGCCCTATAGAGACTCCAGCATTAGTACAGAGGCTGTGATTAAGCTAGGGAACAAGCTGGGGCCTTCTCTGCAGGAAGGGGACACCTTCTATGTCCGTGCCTTTTCGATCATATACCAAAGATTTGACACCCCCCTACTGGTACTGGACCAGCTGTTCCTGAGGTGAGTGCCAATTGCAAAGCCCATAGTTTTCACATCCTTCTGGTGATCCTGGGTCTTTCTGTTTCTGTCTCTGTCTCTCCCTGTCTCTCCCTGTCTCTCCCTGTCTCTCCCTCTCTCTCTCTCTCTCTCTCTCTCTCTCTCTCTCTCTCTCTCTCTCTCTGTGTGTGTGTGTGTGTGTGTCACTCTCCCTGTTTCTCTTCATGTCTCTCCTTCTGTCTCTGTGTCTGTCCTTCTCTCTCTCTCTCTCTCTCTCTCTGTCTCTCTCTATCTCTCTCTGTCTCTATATCTCTCTCTGCCTGTCACTGTCTGTCTGTCTCTCTCTATCTCTCTCTGTCACTCTGTCTGTCTCTCTGTCTCTCTCTGTCTCTATCTCTATCTCTATCTCTTTCTCTTTCTCTCTATCTCTCTGTCTCTCTGTCTCTCTGTCTCTCTGTCTCTCTGTCTCTATCTCTCGCTGTCTCTCTCTGTCTTTCTGTCTCTCTGTCTCTCTGTCTCTGTCTCTCTATCTCCCTCTCTGTTCTGTCTCTGTCTCTCTGTCTATCTCTGTCGTTCTCTCTCTCTCTTTCTCTTCCACTCTTTGTGAGTGTGTGTGTGTGTGTGTGTGTGTGTGTGTGTGTGTGTGTGTGTGTGTGTGTATGTCTAAGTATTTATTCTGTACATCATTGTCAGGACCCAGTAACATGCATTAAGAATTTTTTTCTCCCATGCTTGGTCCAAGTGATACGGCTGTCCAATGCCAATGCTCTAAAATGGATGTCGCTGTCACCTCTACCTTGAAAAAGCACTTTATACTTCAATTGATATTTCTGAGGCCTTGGTGAATGCACTTCTTTCATTTGTAATGGAGGTTTAGGAAATATCAGAATATCCAATAAAGATGTATCAAACATGGAGATCTCTGAAGCATAATACATGGGACCATGTGACCACAGAGATATCCAAGTAGAGATGCACATGTTCAACCTTTGCACAGTTACAATGAAAGCACGGACTGTGTACAGGTGAATTCATAATTCTGAGAGCAGCCGGAACTGCCCATTTTATGTGAGGGTCCTGGGACTTTACAGGTGACATTCTCTCTGGTCTTCTCTAGGTATGCTAACTTCAGTCCTTATTGTGAAGAGGATGAACAAATAAATAACGCCCTCTGTAGCTTCCTGGAAACATGGATGGACAAGAACACTGAGGACTATTGTGAACCCTCGGAACTGTTCATACTGAAATATATAAAGGCCTATTTTGATGTGTGTATGGCACACTTAGATCTTAGTGTCCAGGTCAATAGGTTCATGACTCTCATGCAGGACAATCAGGCCAAGGATTCCCATCCAAGGATGAGCAAGGCTCAGATCTGGGGAGACACACATCCTCAGATCCACAGATTGCATGGGTGTAAAACAGCAGGAAAAGAGCCACTCTGGATCCAGAACCAACTTGTGCATCAGAGCTGGAGGGCACAAAACCTCCAGAACTTTCTGTGAAGTATGAGTAGTTGCAACCAGAAGTGGCAGCAGCAGCACAGACAGCACACATGATAGCAGCTGTTGAACTTGTGTCTCAGTTTGTCTGTAGATACAATGTATCTTTCACTAACTTCCTACTTGCTGCAGTGGGCCTACCTATTCAGAGAATGGCCCTGTAACACCTTGTGTGTGCCTGCCCTGTATCTGTGCTACTGCTCCTGCCCAGGGTGCTCAGCCCCTCACTTCAGTCCAGCAGCAATTCCAGCCCCACACCCAGCCTTCTTCCTCCCCTGAGATATCACCTTTTTATTCTTTCTGATCTTTTCCATTTTGTGTTTAAATATTGGTTTAATAAATTGTTATTGTTTGTTTTCACTTTGCTCAAAGTTGTCTATGGTACAAAAATAATTTAAAAAAGTTAAACATAAGCATTTAAAATTATTAAATGTCATGCTTAAATTATGATTGGTAAAATCTTAATCATTTTTAAAGGATGTATCCACATGACTAATAAAGCACATGTAATAACACTCACCATTACCTTTCAGTAAACTTCAAACTAAGTCTGAGGAGTGGGACCACTTCAGCCCCGTGGTAACAATTCAGTTCACATTGAATTGTGTATACTTTTATACATATAAATTTAAAGTTTAGCAAGTGTGTGATGTCATACAACTGTGGAATATTTCTGCGGCACATGTAGAATGCGTTACCTACTTCAGAAATACTTTCTCATTTCTTCAATAATAAAAGAACAGATTAATTGAAGGCGAATTCAAACTATAACTTGCAAGTTGCAATGTTACTGTGGTAGCCAAGAAGCTAAACAAGAGTCTAGAATTAGACTTAATGGATAGATCTGTGCAGACAGAAAGTTCAAATTTTGACTCCAGGGACTTGGGAAAAGAGTTTTTAATGGGTAGGAATGTGCACTTCAATTGAAGAAAACATTTTCTACAAGTATACAATGTGTTTTGATTGTATCCACCCCTCATGACATCCCATCTATTCATCCCTGATGTCCCAAACACTCTCCCTCCTGGTATTTATTTTTTTTGTTTGTTCATTTTAATAATTGATTATAATTATCACTATTTTCTTTACACCTTGCATCCAATAAGTATGGATCCTGTAGGAATAGGTATATGGCTAGTGACTGGGTGCAAAAGGGCAGCCAGTCTACCACTGGTCACAATCTCAAACCAAAATATTTCTCTCCCTCCCCAGAAGTCAGCAACTGCAGTCAGCATTTCAGCTAGGGAGAGGACGTCAGAAACTCCTCCTCTGCAGCTAAGAAAAGGCATAAAAAACAAAGATGCACGGGATTCCCATAAAAACATTAATTAACCTGTAATCCAAAAAGTATACACCATGGACTTATAGAGTAAAAAGAAAAAATTTTTATATAAAAATAATGAAATTCAAAAAGTATACAAAAAAAGTCCTGATAGGACATTATAAGACCAGAAGGCTCCATACATGTAAATGGGTTCATTTTCTATTGGCCTTCTGATCTGAACATGAGGACTGCACTAAAGAGTAGTTTGTTCAGAGGCAGAAGGAACACCCATTCAGAGCCTGCCCCACATGTGGCCCATACATATACAGCCACCCAATTAGACAAGATGGATGAAGCAAAGAAGTGCAGGGCGACAGGAGCCGGATGTAGATCGCTCCTGAGAGACACAGCCAGAATACAGCAAATACAGAGGCGAATGCCAGCAGCAAACCACTGAACTGAGAATGGGACCCCCGTTGAAGGAATCATAGAAAGGAGTGGAAGACCTTTAAGGGTCTTGAGACCCCATATGAAAAGCAATGTCAACCAACCAGAGCTTCCAGGGAGTAAGCCACTACCCAAAGACTATACATGGACTGACCCTGGGCTCCAACCTCATAGGTAGCAATGAATGGTCCAGTAAGAGCACCAGTGGAAGGGGAAGCCCTTGGTCCTGCCAAGACTGAACCTCGAGTGAACATAATTGTTGGGGGGAGGGCGGTAATGGCGGAGAATGGGGAGGGGAACACCGATATAGAGGGGTAGGGGGAGGGGTTAAGGGGATGTTTGCCTGGAAACCGGGAAAGGGAATAACATTCGAAATGTAAATAAGAAGTACTCAAGTTAATTAATAAATAAATAAATAAATAAATAAATAAATAAATAAATAAATAAATAAATAAAGAGTAGTTTGTTTACCTAGAACCTGTCTTCGAGAAAAATAAACTTTCATTTGCAAGTGGTTATCACTTGTAGGTTATCAATCCTAGGTTATGAATGGGTGCATAAGGCTGCTTTGCCAATTTAGAACTAAGTATTCCAAGGTGCTCCCTCTGCATAAGGTCTGGCTATGAGTCTCAGAATGTCTTGGGATCTGTGATCTGCTTCAGGAGGAAGCTTCTCTGATGATGGTTGAGCAAGACAATGATCTGAGTGTCTCAGGTCAATAGGAATCATTTTATTACTGTTTCTTTAGCAGAACTAAGTAGTATCAGCTTTACCCTACCTGTCCTATCCATATCTTTAGTCTTAGTCAGCCAAGCAGTATGGGTTCCATCGCAGGGATTTGCATCTTAAGTCAAATCAGATTCTGTTAGTTACCCCCACAATATTTATGTCACAGCAGTACATACATATCTTTCAGACTGGACACTATTATAAATCATAGTTTTTGTAGCTTGGTTAATGTTTATGTTTCTTCTTTGGAAGCACACAGAGTACCTCCCATTACAAATGATGCTAGCACGTAGGATAGTAGTTTCGTGTAGACAACAGTTCAGTTACCTTACTTTCCAGGCTCACCACTGTGCGCCAATTT
Source organism: Rattus norvegicus (assembly GCF_021556685.1). Lineage (NCBI taxonomy): Eukaryota > Metazoa > Chordata > Mammalia > Rodentia > Muridae > Rattus > Rattus norvegicus. The sequence continues at coordinate 11,223,511 of NC_141549.1, read as the reverse complement.
TCAATAAGTTAATCTTGTTCAGGTGCTGTCCAGTTAACCAGAGTTGTGGTGAGTGCATATGTGGACCAGTCGTGTCACATGCAGAAGACATTTCTCACTTCTCCTTCCTACCCTTCAGCTTAGACAATAATGCTAACATTTCCCTAACATTGCCATTTTGCTCCTTCTGATAGTTCAAAGTTGTGTTTATTTTAAGTATTGGTTTTAATAAATTGTTAGTATTTGTTTACATTCTCTAAAATGTAATAATCTAATAATGTAAAATGTAAAATCTAATAATGAGAGAAAATATCTGCAAATTATTAATATTCTCTATGATATATTATTTTAAGGTTATTCAAAGAAGCTTAAGGGACAAATATAATTTGAAAGAAAAGCCTAAGTGTTTAAAACAATTAAGTGACATGCTTATGTTATAATTTTATATGTCTTAAATAGACTTTTTTCTCAAGAAGTAATACACATCACTACTAAATCACATGTAATAAAGTTCAACTTTGGCTTTCACTAAACGTTATTGGAACTTGTGGGGAGGTACCACTTTCCTCCAGTGGAAACTGTACAAGGCACATAGATATGATTACATTTTTACACCAAGATATTCCAAGGTTTCGTGAGGATAGGGAATCATAGAACCACGGCTCATTACTAGGGCACAGATAGAAGGCCTTAACTTCTTTCAAAGATACTTGGCCAGGTCTTCAAAGTTACACAGGCAACTGAATTGACTTTGTTCCTCCCATGATGTGTAAATCACCCAAAGAATTAAAATCAGAAAGTCTAACTGCACAAGTGACCTGCACTAGGGGAAGGGATTCATTGTACTGTGTGCCTTGCTACAGCATACGCAAGGGTCAAAGTTATTGGGCTAAGCCAAGAAGTCAAAGACAATTCTAGAATTAGGCAAGAATATAGGTAATGAATAGATCTATAGAGGAAGAGAGATGAAAGTTGACTTCCCATGATATTGTGAAATGAGAAAATGTTTTGAATGGGTAGGAAGTTGCTCTTCAAATATAGAAAACATTTTTAAAAGTGCACAATGCATTTTGAATGTATCTACGCCTCACCACCTCCCAACTACTCATCCAATGACTTTCCCACCATTCTCCATTCTGATATTAATTAATTAAACTATTATTTGTTTATTTATGATAGTAGTTGATGATTTAATATTCCAATTTTATTTACCCTCTGCATCCAATTAATGGGGTCATGTAGGATTAGGTATGTGGTCGCTGCCATATTGCACAAATATAGTCACTCTACCGCTGGTCATTTCCTCAAACCAAAGTCATCCTCCCTCCCACAAACAGAGCAACTGCAGTCAGCAACTCAGCAAGGGTGAGGATGTCAGAAACCCCTTCTCCATGGCAAAGAAGAGGCATAAAATCCCTCACGACCAACACAGAATCCATATTATATATATGCACAAAGGACAATCAGAGTTAAAGAGAAAAAATATCAGTACATATATAATAATGAAATATAAAGAAAAATTTACAAAAAGACCTGAGAGGACATTATGAAATGTGGAGTCTCCTCCATAGATTTAAATGGGTTCATTTTCTGTTGGCCATTTGCTGATGAACATGAGGACTGCACCTAAAAAGAGTTTGTTTCCTTAGAGACTCCCTTAGAAAAAACTAAATTTTCAACTGCAAGGTGTTATCAACATCAAATATCTTGGTGTTACCAAGATATTTGGGGGTAAAGAATGGGTGCATTAGGCAACTTCTCCAATTTAGGACTGAGTGTTCCAAGGTGTCTCACTCTACATAATGTCTGCTTATGAGTCTCAGAATGTCTTCAGTTCTACTTCCAAAGGACGCTGCTCTGATGCTAATTGAGCAGGGCACTGCTCTATGAATATAAAAGATCATGAGAAATCATGTTTTTACTCTTTCTTTTGCAGAGTATTCCTATTGACATTATCCCCAGGTTACTCAGCAATCTACTCTAAGGTTCTTAGTCAGCCACGCAGTGTCAGGTGTGTTGTTCATGTCAGTGAGTGAATCCTAAGTCAAGGCAGATATCTCTTGGTTACTCCCACAATATTTGTGTCACAGTAGTACATGCATATCTAGCGACCTGACACCGATATATTCAAAGATTTTGTACAATGATTAGTGTTTATGGGTTTTTTTTTTCTAGAAAAAAAAATTTATGATGTTTCCCTCCCCTCCTTAGGGTTGGTCAATTTCAAAACAGACTTATTGCTTTTGCATAAACTTTTCCTGATCTGACACACTTCAAGGCCCAAGCCTAAACATACTAAAAACACCTAAGAAAATGTGCACCCACTAAAGAATAGAAGGTGGTGACCCCTCTGGTTGAATCATGGAAATGTTGAAGGAAGCTAAGGAGAAAGTCAACCCTGTAGTAGGACCAGCGGTCTCAATTAACCTGGACCCCTGAGATTTCTTAGACAGTGGATCATCAACCAGGCAACACAAACCAGCTGAGATGAGGCCACCAACACTTGCATAACAGAGAACTCCCCAGTCTGGGTTCATTTATAGAAAACAGAGCTAACTCAGGAAGAGGTCCCAGGAAGTTTAGGAGTCCTGTGGACTGGGTAGGATGCGCACATCCTTGGGAAGACAGTTGGCATGTAGCAGGGGATCCAGGTGGATGGATGCCATGTGGTGCCTTCCGGGGTTGGATCTAAGCAGAATTAAATATGGAGTGTATACATGATTGAATGAGTGCATGAATTCATGAATGAAAATTGAAGGAAACAATGAAATAATTAATGAATTAAAAAAAGAGAACTGTACAACATTCTTAGTCATCATGGAATTGATATAGAAAAATACCCTGAGATACCAGTTTACACATCACTGTCAGAATGGCTAAGATCAAAAACTCAGGTGATAGAAGATGCTGACAAGGATATGGAAAAAGAGGAATCCTCCTCCACTGTTGGTGTATCCAAAGCTGGTACATCCATCCTGGAAATTAATCCAGAACTTTTTAAAAGATTGAAAATAGTACTATCTGAGGATCCAGCCTTATCATTCCTGGTCATCCACCCAAAAAGTTCTTCAACATATAACAAGACACATGCTGCACTATGTTCATATCAACCTTATTTATAATAACCAGAACCTAGAAAGAACCAGGTGTCCATAAACAGAGGAGTGGATAAAGAAAGGTGATATATTTACACACAGGAGTACTTCTGAACTATTAGAAACAATTGACAACATGAAATCTTAGCCAAAAGGATAGAACTAGAAAATACCAACCTTAGTGTCATAACCCACTCACAAAAGAACACACATAGTATACACTCGTTGAAAATAGCATTTTAGCCACAAAGTTTGGAATACCTAAGAAAAAATTCAACCATCATATGAAGCTCAAGAAAAAGGAAGACTGTAATGTGAATGTTTCATTATTTTTAGAAGGGAGAACAAAATACTCAGGAGAGGAAATACAGAACCAAAGAGTGGAGCTTGGACTGAACAGAAGGAAATCATCCAGTGACTGCCCCACCTGGGCATCCATCCCATATGCATCCACCAAACCCAATCACTATTCCTCATTCGGAGAAGTGATTGCTCACAATAGCCAGATATGGGTGACTCCAGACTGGCTCTGCTCTAGTCCTGCTGATATAAATGTAACCTTTGTACTGAATAAGGTGACAAGAAGAGAGAAGTTAGAGAAAAGACTGAAGGAGGAGAAGGGATTTGCAACCCCATAAGAACAACAACAATGTGGACCAAAGATATCACACCAGAGCTCCCAGGGACCACACCAACACTCAGTCAGTACACGTTGAAGGACCCAGGAATCCTGCCACACAGGTAGAAGAGGATGGCATTGTCCAACCTCAATAAGAGGAAAAGACATTGGTCCTATGAAAACTCCATTCCCCAACATAGGATAATGACAGGGTGTTCTTGGTGTAGTGGGTGGGTGGGAGTGGGAGCATTCTCATAGAAGCTGGATCATGGGAAGGGGATATGGGGGAGGGGACAACCTTTGAAATCTAAAAACATAATATACAAGAAAAAATTAATAAAATTAGACAAAATCATAGCATAAAAGCATGGGTTGATCAGGACTACTTGAACTAGTTCAGGCTTAAGAACAGCAGGAAGATGGGGATTTTGAGCAGCTAAGGATTGAGAAAAGCTTTACCAATCCTTTGTGTTAATCTACCAAGTTTTATGCAGGTCAAGACAATGAAGAGAAGCCAGTCCTCCTGGAGCTCCACAAATTGTGCTGCTCCACACTGGCTCCTCTACTGTACTCTCTGCCTTACATTCAATGTTTTCAACTCACAATCTCGCTGTGTCGGTGGTAATATTTAGTCTTCCACTGCTTTGCCATCACAATTATAAGTATAAATTTTAGTGCAGTGGGGCCTCTCCCTGATTCATGCCTGTGCTGCTGTAAGGAAACTATGGGAGTTTTGTGGCTTATTCTTGGTAACATGATCAGTGTCTTAGATGCTTGGGACATTATGCTTCTGTTGTATAACCTTCACTATACAGGCTTTTCATGTCTACCAACACATACACCCCCAGACACATACACACACACGCATACACAAACACACACAAACACTAAAATCCAGACACATGCACACACAAACACAAATATAAATGCAAGTTAGCATGTATGCATGTAAGCACTCCCATGTAGTTTCATGCCTTGCCAGGCAAAAATGCACATAGTATATGAAAGAATGTTCTCATGTGCATGCCATCCTCTCATGTACTGTGAGGGCCTAGCATGCACATGCATGTGCACTTGCAGAAGAACCTGACAACTTATGGGTACTGGAACCAAAGAAACTAAGAAAACATCCCAAGGAAGAGCAAAGGAGCAAGGAACAAAACTCTACTTCATTTGGCAGGGAAACAATTTAATAATTTAATATAACACTGCCCACCATTGTGGAGTAGCAGGGAAGTTTGAACTCATGCACGTGATGTGGATCCCTCTGCTCACTGGCTTGATAAACCATGACACAGACACTTAGTTTGAAGGAGGGAGTTGACCAGGAAATGAAGATTGAATGACTTTGGAGCAAAACCACTGGTAAGAGTAGAAAAAATCTAGAGGAAGAGATGGGATAGAAGGGAGTGAGGGAGATGAGGGAGTAGAGAAGTGATGGCTGCCACACACCACAGGGTGGGGACAGAAAAAGGGTGGTGATGGTTGCTCAAGTTTCATTCAGTTGCTGTGCTAAGGACCAGGACTAAATGCTACTAAGAAAAGAGAATGTTTTCTTGCAGGTGACAGACCACAGTCCAACACTGGAGAGAATCAGATCAAGGACTCAAGCAGGAATTGAAAGAAGAAGCAATGGAGGCTGAATCCCCTCTGAAAGAGTGCTAGGGGGCCAGCTTTCATCTGGTAAGCCATTGGATGTTCCTAGGTCAGCTGTTCTCAAAGGGCTGTAAACCTCTGGGCTTAACCCGTAAAATGATCTTGGTGGTGGAAACTAACGCTGGGAAAGACAGTTCCTATGCATGCACACTGATATTGTGGGGCTGTTGACTGTCACAGGTATTCATGTGATCTCATTCCACACAAAACACATACTAGGTTATATAAATGCTAGGAAACATGCCTAGGTTTATGTTTATGGTAGATTGGGAAAATTAGGGCAGAATTTATGAGTCTGCTGATTCAGTTCAACAGTAGACACTCAGCTTGCAAAACTGAGGTGCTGCCTATTTTGAGATATCTCTGGGAACAGTGGAGTGGGAAACAGATGTGTACCTGTGTGAATTTGTGCACCTAGGAATTGGGTGTGGACACGGGGGCCTTTAAGGGAAGTCCTGTTAAAAAGAGACAGTAATGAAACCACCCTCTTGAAAATGACCTAACAATACAGACCCTTGTTAACCAGACAGCCCACTGGTTAGAGCAAGGCCTGCAGGCTCACTGGTTAGAGACTGTAGAGAGGGCAGGATGTTTTCTTACTGTTTTCAGACTACTCGAGCCTCAAGCCTTAAGAAAGGCAACAGGGGGAGACATGATGGTGTCTGAATGCACAGGGTTCACTCTTGCCATCAACGCCTGTGGCCATTTTCCCAAATGGTGGAAAAATTGACCAAAGTCAGCCAAGGACAAGACTACACAGACCAGGTACCCACTCTGTTTTCTCTTGCTGTTTTTAATAGAAATAATTCAGGGAATCTTGGAATGAGGAGAACCAATCAGATATTTGCATATTTCTGACAGTTTCAACCATCCACTTTGAAGTTTTTCAGGTTGAGAATTCTCTTGAAAAGAACCTGATGGAGCCCCAGAGAGAGGCATGGATCAGGGCACAGACTGTGGTTGAGCAGATGAACACGCTGGTGCCTTTTCTGCAGGAAAGGGAACCCTTGGCTGTCCTAGCTTTTCTGACTACATATAGAAGCTTTGTGACACCCCTACAGGTATTGGTCCTGCTGTTTGTGAGGTGAGTGCCCATCTTCAAGCCCATAGTTCTCAGAGCTTCCTGATGGTTTCAGGATTTTCCCTCCCTTCCTCTGTTTGTGTGTTTCTGTCTCTGTCTGTCTCTATCTCTCTCTGCCTCTCTCTGTGTCTCTGCCTTTCTCTTTCTCTCATTTATCTGTTTTTTCCCCATTTCTGTCCCTCTTTGTTTCTCTCTCACACATTCTCTCTCTTTTTCTCTCAATATCTGTACCTGCCGCTCTGTCTCTGTCTGTCTCTCTGTCTCTGACTGTCTCTCTCTCTCTCTCTCTCTGTGTGTGTGTGTGTGTGTGTGTGTATGCACGTGTGTGCTTGTGTGTATATGTGTATGTTTGTTTATATCTGTTGTTGACCTTCTCTCTTTGTCTGTTTTTCTCTCTTTCCTATATCTCATCTCCCCATCTTTTCCCTTTTTCTTTATCTTTCTTTGCACTCTCCCTGTTCATTACAGGATCTATCTCTGTCTCCATCTCAGTCTCTGTGTCCATCTAAGTCTCTGTCTCCATCTCTTTGTTGTCTACATAATTGTAAGAACCCATGCATTAAGTAATTCCTTCTCCCAAGCTTGATCTACCACTTGGGCTGTCCCAGGCTGAGACCCTAAAGTGGATGTAGCTAAGCCCTCTCCCTTGAGAAGGCACTTTCTCCTTCCCCCAAGATTCCTAAGGCCTTGATGGATACAATTTTCTCATATATAAAGGAGGTTCTAGAAATTTTGGAGTACCCACTAGAGATGTGTACAAAGTAGAGACTCATGAAGTGTAATCCAGGAAACCATGTGACCAAGGAGATGTGTGGATAGAGACGCTTGTGTTCAACTTTTGCACAGATACATTGAAAGCACCTATGGTGTACAGGTGAAGTAATAAATCTGAGAGCAGACAGGACTGCAAGTATTAGGTGAGGGGCATGGAACTTTAGAGGAGACAATCTCTCTGGTGTTCTCTAGGTACGCATACTTCAGCCCTTATTCAAAAGAGGATGAACAAGTAAAGAACACCCTCTGTACCTTCTTGGAAACATGGATGGACATGAACCCTGAGGACTATTGTGACCCATCAGACCTGTTGTCTCTGAAATACCTGAAGGGCTACTTGAGTGTATACATGCCCCAGTGTGATCTTAGTGTGTCCGTGTCAAGAGGTTGCTGACACAGTTGGAGGAAGAACATGCCAAGGATTCCCAGGGAAAGATGAGGAAGACTCAGATCTGGGGAGACACACATCCTCAGAACCACAGATTGAATGGGTTTAAACCAACGGGGAAAAGAGACAATCTGGAGCCTGAACCAACTTGTGCACCAGAGCTGGAGTGCACTAAAACCTCCAAAAGATCTTTGACCCATGAGTTGTTGGCAGAAGCAGACCAGACAGCACACATGATAGCAGCTGTGGAACCTGTGTCTCAGTATGTCTCTAGATACAGTGTATCTTTCAGTCATCTCCTGCTTGCAAAAACAGGCCTACCTATTTAGAGAGTGGCCCTGTCACCTGTGATCTTCAATTGGAGTCTGTCCTATAGCTTAGGTGCTGCTCCTGCCCCTCATGATCAGCTGCTGATTTCAATCCAGCAGCAGTTCCAACCCCACAGCCAGCCTTCCCCTCCCATGAAAAACAGCCTTTTTACTCCTTCTGATGTTTTCAATGTTTTAGGTATTTTTTTTAATAAATTGTTAGTATTTGGTTTACATTGTGTAAAAGCTGTCTAATAGTGAGGAAAAAATGTCTGCAAATTTTAAATATTCTATTTGAGAAATTATTTTAAATTTATTCAAAGTTTTTAAAGGAACAAAAATAATTTTAAATAGATAAACATAAGCATTTAAACAATTAATTGACATGCGGAAGTATAAAAGTTAAATGTCTTAAATAGTGTTTTCTTGAGACGATATACAAGTCACATCTAAATCACATGTAAGACAAAGGCATACTAGTATCTTACTTACAAAACTATCATCATACAATCGTTATGGTTAATGCCTAGAAAAAAACCTAAAATCCTTCCACTGAAGAATGGATAAATGAAATAGTTAATATTTACGCACTGGAGTGATCTACAGCTCTTAAAATGCACATGTTGTTCCATCCTGGCAAATAAATGGAAAAAGAAAACAAATAGAATATAAACTCAGATATATGTGGAAATTACTTTTAAAGTAAAGAATAAGAATGCTGTAATCCACATACGAAACAAGCTAAGCAATCAAAGGACCCAAGATACAGATGCATGCATCTCACTGTGAAGAGGAAGAAAATGGACATCTACATTTTGGTATTGGGGTGGGGAATAGTTATGGGAGGGGTCTAAATGAAGAGTAGAGATGGGAAAGGAAGAATCAATTGGGGAGGATAATGGGAAAGTCTTTGAGATGTAATTTAGAATTGGGGATATCTCTGGGAAAAGCTAGAAACCTAGCACAGTGGAAACTTCTAGGAATCTATGAGGTGTGATTCCAGATCAGATTCCTAGTGGTTGGGGATATTGAGACTTTTCCTGTAACCAGAAAGATTTCTAGTTGTCACATTAGCATATTAGCCAAGCCACTAAAAAATTTCACCTATATTGTGTACAGCCTAAAAGATGTGCTGTAGTAAAGGGGGCATAGAAATTGAGAAAGTGTCTAATAAATGCCTTGATACATTTGAGACCTATGCCAGGAGAGTGTTATTGTCCAGGCTAGACTGCCCAGAGGCACAGATGCATACAAAAACGGGATAGAAAAGAGTGAATAAAAAATTATGTCAATGAAATGATTACTAACATCATTCTGATATAGACAGGGATTGGGCCAAAACCAATCTCTGAATTTAATTTCTAAGTGAATCAGAAAAGCTTCACTTAGAACATTATGGAAAGAAAAAGAAGGACAAACAACCAGATATTGAGTAGAGCTTAGAAAACTTTGTAAAAAAGTTGGGATGAAATTTCATAGGATCTGGTGTTAAACGACATCAGAAGATGAAAATAAAATATCCAGTCAAGCTGAGCCTATAGGATTCAGAGAAGGAACAGTCCATCAGAGCCTGCATGGGGACCTCTTAGAATACATTTTACTAAATGAGGCCCTCAGCACCTTGTAACAATTCCGTAGGTTCATCTACTTGTAAAGTCTTAATACTGGGAGCAGGGGCTGTCTCTGACTCTGTTGCCTGTGCATGGGAGCCTCTCACCTTACTGGGTTTCAAGCTCTAGCCTGAATACAAGTGGAAGTGCCCAATCTTAATGCAAACTAAAGAGCCAGGGTTGGTAAATACACATGAAAGGACTGCCCTATTCTGAAGATGAATGAAGGAGGAACTGTTAGACATGATGTGGACAGTGCTGGTGGAAAGAAAAAGAGAGTCAGAAAAGAGAGAGGGGAAAGGAAGGAGGAAAGAAAGGAGGCCAGAAGGGAAGTAGGCAGGGAGGAATGGAGGGAGGGAAGGAGGGAGGGAGGAATGAAGGGAAACAGGGAGAGACAGGGTCAGAGACACAGAGAGACAGACAGAGTAATAAGAACAGAGACAAAAAGACTCACCAAGACACACAGCACCTGACAAATTCACAGAGAAATGGAGAAGGAGAAAAAAGAAGCATTCAAGAACACAAAAGTCAGGGGTTGTTTCTATGAATGTTATTTTAAGGGTCATTAAGAAAGTTCCCTTCCCTCTTTTGAGACGGTCAATTTCCCAAAAGTCTATATGGGTGACTGGCTTATAGGTGTGGCATAACATGTGCAGATCAGCCATAATTCAAGGGCCATACCTCAACATAGTAAAAGAAATATATAGCACACCAGCAGCCCACATCACACTAAATTGAGAGAAATTTGAAATAACCCCACTGAAATCAGGAACTATATAAGGATGCCCACTCTCTCCCCACTTATTAAATATAATACTTGAAGACCTAGCCAGAGCAATTAGAAAACAAAAAGAGTTCAGTGGGATACAAACTGGAAAGGAAGAAGTCAAAATACAATTATTTGCCGGCCATGTGATAGTATAATCAAATGATCCCAAAAATTCCAACAGAGTACCTCTGCAGCTAATAAACAACTTCAGTAAAGTAGTTGGATATAAAATTAATGCAAACAAATGAGTAGACCTTATCTGCTCAAGGATAAACAGGATGAGAAAAAAAATAGGGAAATGTTCACAATAGCCGCAAATATCTATAAAATACCTTGGTGTGACTCTAATCAAACAATTGAAAGATCTTTATGACAAGAACTTCAAGTCTTTGAAGAAATAAATCAAAGAAGATTCCAGAAGATGGAAAGTTCTCCCAGGCTCATAGATTGGCAGGATTAATATAGAAAAGACCATCTTGGCCAAAGACATCTACAGATTCAATGGAATCCCCATTAAAATTTGAATCCAATTTTCATTGAATTAGAACAAGCAATTTGCAAAATCATTTGGGAAAGAAAAAAAGAAGTTAGGATTTCAACAAGTTTTCTAACCAATAAAAGAATTCTTGGGAATTCACCCTTCCTGACCTAAAGGTGTATAAAAAAAAGGTCTTGACAAAAACTTCATAATATAGGTACAGAGACAGGCAGGTCAATCAATAGAATAGAACTGAAGACCTAGAAATGAACGCATACACCTATGTTCACTTGATCTTACACAAAGGACCTAAAATTATGCAATTGAAGAAAGACAGCATTTTCAACATGGTGCTAGTTCAAGTGGAGGTCAGCATGGCAAAGAATGCAAATTGATCCATTCTTATCTCCTTGTACAGAGCTCTAGTCAAGTGGATCAAAGATCTCCACATAAAATGAGACAAACTGAAACTAATAGAAGGAAGGTGGAGAAAAGCCTTGAACAAATAAACACAGGGAAAACCTCCTGAACAGAGCATAAAATGTGATGCAGTACATACAGGAGTACTACACAGCTATTAAAAACAATGATTACATGAAATTATTAGGCTAATGGAAGGAACTTGAGAATACCAACCTGAGAGAAGTAACCCAGTCACAAAGGAACACACATGGCACATGGACTACACTCGCTGCAAAGTGGATAGTAGGCCAACAGCTTGAACTACCTAAGAAAAAATTAACAGATCATAACAAGCTCAAGAAGAAGGAAGAACAAAATGTGAATGCTTCATTCCTTCATAAAAGGGAGAACAAAATACTCAGGGCAGGAAAGACAGAAACAAAGAGTGAAGATAGACTAAAGAGAAGGTCTTCCAGAGACTGCCTCACCTGGAGACATATTCAAAATGCAGGCTCCAAACTCAGGCACTATTGCTGATTCCAAGAAGTGCTAGCTGAAAGGAGCCAGGTATGCCTGACTCCTAAGAGGCTCTGCTGGACCCTACTGACACAGATGAGGATGGTTGCAGCTAACATTGGACTGAACAAGGGGAACGCAATGGAGGAGAAAGAGAAAAGACTGAAGGAGCAGAAGGATTTGTAACCCCGTAAGAAGAACAACAATATCAAACAAACACATCCCATCAGACCTCCCAGGGACCAAACCACCAACCAATCAGTACACCTGGAGTGTCCCAGGACTCCAGCCAAACATATAGCAGAGGATGCCATTGTCCAGAATCATAAAGAGTAAAAGTGCTTGGTCCTGTGAAGACTCTGTTCCCCAATGTAGGATAATGCCAGGGTCTTGAGGGTGGAGTGGGTGGGTGGGAGTGGGAGCATCCTCAGAGAAAAGGGGCGTTGGGAAGAGAATATGGGTAAGGGGGTAAAGCAGATAACATTTGAAATCTAAAACAAAAAATATCCATGAAAAACACAATTTTAAAAAAATTACCCAAAAAGCACATGTTGATCAGGAATTGAAGTAGTTCACACGCAAAATCAGCAGGAAGAAGGGGATGTTGAGCAGCTACTGACAGAGAAAAGCGGTACCAGTCATTGGTGTTAAACTACCAAGTGTTATGCAGGAAAAGACAATGAAGAAGAAGTCAGCCATCTTGGAAGTCCACAATTTTGTTGACTCTATACTGCTCTACAGTACTCTCTGACTTACAATCAATGTTTTAATTCCTAATCTCACTAGATCAGTGGTAATAACTACTCTTCCTCAGCTTTTCTATCACAGTTCTATTATTAATTCTAGTGTGGTGGTGCATCTACATGATTCATATCAATACTATGGCAGTGAAGGGAGTTGTGTGGCTAACTTGCATGACATGATCAGACTCCTAGACGCTTGGAACATAATTCTCATGTCACATAATCCTTCTCTATACAGGCTTTTCATCTCTTGAGAATTTTCAACTTATCAAGTGGAAGTGGCATCTTCACAGACGAATCCTCTGAACTTAGATGTCCCTGCTCCCATTACCAATAGATTCCACAGCTCGTCTGCTTCTAGGAACAGAGCCATGAAGAGACTTAGCGTTTGTCTATTGTGTTTTATTTTGTCTCACCAGAGGACACAGATCAAGACCATGATGTGGACCTAGGTTCCTTTGAAGAGAGAGTTAGTTCCCAGGGTTATTTGTGTACCAAGTCATTTTAAGGAATTCTAACTTTTTCCTTAACCCATAAAGAATGTTACATTCTACCAAAACTCACATACACAACACACACACACACACACACACACACACACACACACACTCCCCCCAAAAAGGAAAAAACACATGGACACACATCCATAGATGCAAATGTTTGCTTGAATGTATGCATGTAAGCACTCCCATGTACTTTCTCAAATGAACATGCACAGATAAACCTAACACATATAACAAAGCTATCATGCAATGCCCTCCACACATGTACCTTGAGGCATAACCATGCACATGAATATGAACATCCAGGAGATCCTGAACAATTTTTGGGAATTTAAACAAAAGAATCTAAGTAACGTCAGAGGGAAGAGTACAGGAGCAATGAACTCAACTCTACTCCATTTGGCAAGGGAGACAACATAGTAATTAACTGTAACACCGCCCACCACTGTGGAGTAGCAGGGAATTCTGATCTCATGCACTTGGTGTTTACCCCTCACATCACTGGCTTGTTAAACTGTGACCCAGACACTGTGTTGGAAGGAGGGAGATGACCAGGGGATAAAGAGTGAATGACTTCGGAGCAAATGTTACTGAGAGGAGCAGAAAAAGGAAACAGAGTATAACGGAAGAGATGGGATAGAGGAGGAAGAATGATTAGGAACTAGAGAAGTGATGGCTGCCACTTGACACATGATGGGCACAGAGAAAGTGTGGTGTGTTCTGTTCAGGTTTCATTCAGTTACTTTGACAAGCACCAGCACTAAATGATATTAAGGAAAGAGAAAGTTTTCTTGCAGATGACAGGACACAGCCGACCATTGAAGGGAATCAGATCAAGACACAAGCAGGAATTAAAAGAAGAAGCAATGGAGGATGAATCCACTCTGAAAGAGTGCTAGGGGGCCAGCGTCCATCTTGTAAGTGGTTGGATGATCCTAGGTCAGAGGATCACAAAGGGCTGTAAAGCTACTGGCTTAAGCCCTAAAATGATCAACATGGTAGAAACCGACTCTGTGAAAGACAATTCCTAGGCAGGCACACTGACATTGTGGGGCTGCTGCTGTCACAGGCGTGCATGTGATCTCATTCCACACAGAACACATACAAGGTCATGTAAATGCAAGGAGACCAGCCTAGGGTTTGTTTATGGTAAATTGGGATAATTAGGGCTGAATTTATGAGTATGGTTACAGATGTAGCTCAAAAGGAGAGACTCAGCTTCCAAAACTGATATCTACCTATGTTGATTTGTGTACCTAGGAAATGGCAGGGGGCATGGGAGCCTTTAAGGAAATTTCTGTTGAAGAAGGGACAGTGATGGAACCACCCTCTTCAAAATGACCTAACAATACAGAACCTTGGTAACCAGGCAACACACTGGTTGGAGCAAGGCCTGCAGGCTCACTTGCCAGAGACAGTTGAGAGGGAAGGATGTTCTCTTGCTGTCTTCGGACTACTCGAGGCTCAGGCCTCAAGAAAGACAACGGGGAAGGCCACGGTGGTGCCTGGAGGCACAGGGTTCACTCTTGTCTTCGACGCCTGTGGCCATTTTCCCGAAAGGGAAGATCATCGACCAAGGCCAGTCAAAGCCAGGAACACACAGACAAGGTAACTACTGGGGTTTTTCTCCATTTTTGGCAGATAATAATTCAGGAAAATTTGTAATAAGTAGATCCAGTCAGAATGCTGTAGACCAGTGACCCTTTGAAACTTTTGCCTTGATCTTTCCTCAGAGTGAGAATGATTCTGCAGCACAGGACCTGAGCGAGTCCTATAGAGACTCCAGCATTAGTACAGAGGCTGTGGTTAAGCTAGGGAACAAGCTGGGGCCTTCTCTGCAGGAAAGGGACACGTTCTATGTCCCTGCCTTTTCGATCATATACCAAAGATTTGACACCCCCCTACTGGTACTGGACCAGCTGTTCCTGAGGTGAGTGCCAATTGCAAAGCCCATAGTTTTCACATCCTTCTGGTGATCCTGGGTCTTTCTGTTTCTGTCTCTGTCTCTCCCTGTCTCTCCCTGTCTCTCCCTGTCTCTCTCTCTCTCTCTCTCTCTCTCTCTCTCTATCTCTCTCTCTCTCTCTCTGTGTGTGTGTGTGTGTGTGTCACTCTCCCTCTTTCTCTTCATGTCTCTCCTTCTGTCTCTGTGTCTGTCCTTCTCTCTCTCTCTCTCTCTCTCTCTCTGTCTCTCTCTCTCTGTCTGTCTCTATATCTCTCTCTGCCTGTCACTGTCTGTCTGTCTCTCTATCTCTCTCTGTCACTCTGTCTGTCTCTCTGTCTCTCTCTGTCTCTATCTCTATCTCTTTCTCTTTCTCTCTGTCTCTCTGTCTCTCTGTCTCTCTGTCTCTCTGTCTCTATCTCTCGCTGTCTCTCTCTGTCTCTCTGTCTCTCTGTCTCCCTGTCTCTCTGTCTCTCTGTCTCTCTGTCTCTGTCTCTCTATCTCCCTCTCTGTTCTGTCTCTGTCTCTCTGTCTATCTCTGTCGTTCTCTCTCTTTCTCTTCCACTCTTTGTGAGTGTGTGTGTGTGTGTGTGTGTGTGTGTGTGTGTGTGTGTGTGTGTATGTCTAAGTATTTATTCTGTACATCATTGTCAGGACCCAGTAACATGCATTAAGAATTTTTTTCTCCCATGCTTGGTCCAAGTGATACGGCTGTCCAATGCCAATGCTCTAAAATGGATGTCGCTGTCACCTCTACCTTGAAAAAGCACTTTATACTTCAATTGATATTTCTGAGGCCTTGGTGAATGCACTTCTTTCATTTGTAATGGAGGTTTAGGAAATATCAGAATATCCAATAAAGATGTATCAAACATGGAGATCTCTGAAGCATAATACATGGGACCATGTGACCACAGAGATATCCAAGTAGAGATGCACATGTTCAACCTTTGCACAGTTACAATGAAAGCACGGACTGTGTACAGGTGAATTCATAATTCTGAGAGCAGCCGGAACTGCCCATTTTATGTGAGGGTCCTGGGACTTTACAGGTGACATTCTCTCTGGTCTTCTCTAGGTATGCTAACTTCAGCCCTTATTGTGAAGAGGATGAACAAATAAAAAACGCCCTCTGTAGCTTCCTGGAAACATGGATGGACAAGAACACTGAGGACTATTGTGAACCCTCGGAACTGTTCATACTGAAATATATAAAGGCCTATTTTGATGTGTGTATGGCACACTTAGATCTTAGTGTCCAGGTCAATAGGTTCATGACTCTCTTGCAGGACAATCAGGCCAAGGATTCCCATCCAAGGATGAGCAAGGCTCAGATCTGGGGAGACACACATCCTCAGATCCACAGATTGCATGGGTGTAAAACAGCAGGAAAGGATCCAGAACCAACTTGTGCATCAGAGCTGGAGGGCACAAAACCTCCAGAACTTTCTGTGAAGTATGAGTAGTTGCAACCAGAAGTGGCAGCAGCAGCACAGACAGCACACATGATAGCAGCTGTTGAACTTGTGTCTCAGTTTGTCTGTAGATACAATGTATCTTTCACTAACTTCCTACTTGCTGCAGTGGGCCTACCTATTCAGAGAATGGCCCTGTAACACCTTGTGTGTGCCTGCCCTGTATCTGTGCTACTGCTCCTGCCCAGGGTGCTCAGCCCCTCACTTCAGTCCAGCAGCAATTCCAGCCCCACACCCAGCCTTCTTCCTCCCCTGAGATATCACCTTTTTATTCTTTCTGATCTTTTCCATTTTGTGTTTAAATATTGGTTTAATAAATTGTTATTGTTTGTTTTCACTTTGCTCAAAGTTGTCTATGGTACAAAAATAATTTTAAAAAGTTAAACATAAGCATTTAAAATTATTAAATGTCATGCTTAAATTATGATTGGTAAAATCTTAATCATTTTTAAAGGATGTATCCACATGACTAATAAAGCACATGTAAAACACTCACCATTACCTTTCAGTAAACTTCAAACTAAGTCTGAGGAGTGGGACCACTTCAGCCCCGTGGTAACAATTCAGTTCACATTGAATTGTGTATACTTTTATACATATAAATTTCAAGTTTAGCAAGTGTGTGATGTCATACAACTGTGGAATATTTCTGCGGCACATGTAGAATGCGTTACCTACTTCAGAAATACTTTCTCATTTCTTCAATAATAAAAGAACAGATTAATTGAAGGCGAATTCAAACTATAACTTGCAAGTTGCAATGTTACTGTGGTAGCCAAGAAGCTAAACAAGAGTCTAGAATTAGACTTAATGGATAGATCTGTGCAGACAGAAAGTTCAAATTTTGATTCCAGGGACTTGGGAAAAGAGTTTTTAATGGGTAGGAATGTGCACTTCAATTGAAGAAAACATTTTCTACAAGTATACAATGTGTTTTGATTGTATCCACCCCTCATGACATCCCATCTATTCATCCCTGATGTCCCAAACACTCTCCCTCCTGGTATTTATTTTTTTTGTTTGTTCATTTTAATAATTGATTATAATTATCACTATTTTCTTTACACCTTGCATCCAATAAGTATGGATCCTGTAGGAATAGGTATATGGCTAGTGACTGGGTGCAAAAGGGCAGCCAGTCTACCACTGGTCACAATCTCAAACCAAAATATTTCTCTCCCTCCCCAGAAGTCAGCAACTGCAGTCAGCATTTCAGCTAGGGAGAGGACGTCAGAAACTCCTCCTCTGCAGCTAAGAAAAGGCATAAAAAACAAAGATGCACGGGATTCCCATAAAAACATTAATTAACCTGTAATCCAAAAAGTATACACCATGGACTTATAGAGTAAAAAGAAAAAATTTTTATATAAAAATAATGAAATTCAAAAAGTATACAAAAAAAGTCCTGATAGGACATTATAAGACCAGAAGGCTCCATACATGTAAATGGGTTCATTTTCTATTGGCCTTCTGATCTGAACATGAGGACTGCACTAAAGAGTAGTTTGTTCAGAGGCAGAAGGAACACCCATTCAGAGCCTGCCCCACATGTGGCCCATACATATACAGCCACCCAATTAGACAAGATGGATGAAGCAAAGAAGTGCAGGGCAACAGGAGCCGGATGTAGATCGCTCCTGAGAGACACAGCCAGAATACAGCAAATACAGAGGCGAATGCCAGCAGCAAACCACTGAACTGAGAATGGGACCCCCGTTGAAGGAATCATAGAAAGGAGTGGAAGACCTTTAAGGGTCTTGAGACCCCATATGAAAAGCAAT
This sequence comes from Rattus norvegicus, assembly GCF_021556685.1. Classification (NCBI taxonomy): domain Eukaryota; kingdom Metazoa; phylum Chordata; class Mammalia; order Rodentia; family Muridae; genus Rattus; species Rattus norvegicus. The sequence continues at coordinate 11,205,395 of NC_141549.1, read as the reverse complement.
GTCAACCAACCAGAGCTTCCAGGGACTAAGCCACTACCCAAAGACTATACATGGACTGACCCTGGGCTCCAACCTCATAGGTAGCAATGAATGGTCCAGTAAGAGCACCAGTGGAAGGGGAAGCCCTTGGTCCTGCCAAGACTGACCCTCGAGTGAACATAATTGTTGGGGGGAGGGCGGTAATGGCGGAGAATGGGGAGGGGAACACCGATATAGAGGGGTAGGGGGAGGGGTTAAGGGGATGTTTGCCTGGAAACCGGGAAAGGGAATAACATTCGAAATGTAAATAAGAAGTACTCAAGTTAATTAATAAATAAATAAATAAATAAAGAGTAGTTTGTTTACCTAGAAACTGTCTTCGAGAAAAATAAACTTTCATTTGCAAGTGGTTATCACTTGTAGGTTATCAATCCTAGGTTATGAATGGGTGCATAAGGCTGCTTTGCCAATTTAGAACTAAGTATTCCAAGGTGCTCCCTCTGCATAAGGTCTGGCTATGAGTCTCAGAATGTCTTGGGATCTGTGATCTGCTTCAGGAGGAAGCTTCTCTGATGAGGGTTGAGCAAGACAATGATCTGAGTCTCTCAGGTCAATAGGAATCATTTTATTACTGTTTCTTTAGCAGAACTAAGTAGTATCAGCTTTACCCTACCTGTCCTATCCATATCTTTAGTCTTAGTCAGCCAAGCAGTATGGGTTCCATCACAGGGATTTGCATCTTAAGTCAAATCAGATATCTGTTAGTTACCCCCACAATATTTATGTCACAGCAGTACATACATATCTTTCAGACTGGACACTATTATAAATCATAGTTTCTGTAGCTTGGTTAATGTTTATGTTTCTTCTTTGGAAGCACACAGAGTACCTCCCATTACAAATGATGCTACCACGTAGGATAGTGGTTTCGTGTAGACAACAGTTCAGTTACCTTACTTTCCAGGCTCACCACTGTGCGCCAGTTTTCAATAAGTTAATCTTGTTCAGGTGCTGTCCAGTTAACCAGAGTTGTGGTGAGTGCATATATGGACCAGTCGTGTCACATGCAGAAGACATTTCTCACTTCTCCTTCCTACCCTTCAGCTTAGACAATAATGCTAACATTTCCCTTACATTGCCATTTTGCTCCTTCTGATAGTTCAAAGTTGTGTTTATTTTAAGTATTGGTTTTAATAAATTGTTAGTATTTGTTTACATTCTCTAAAATGTAATAATCTAATAATGTAAAATGTAAAATCTAATAATGAGAGAAAATATCTGCAAATTATTAATATTCTCTATGATATATTATTTTAAGGTTATTCAAAGAAGCTTAAGGGACAAATATAATTTGAAAGAAAAGCCTAAGTGTTTAAAACAATTAAGTGACATACTTATGTTATAATTTTATATGTCTTAAATAGACTTTTTTCTCAAGAAGTAATACACATCACTCCTAAATCACATGTAATAAAGTTCAACTTTGGCTTTCACTAAACGTTATTGGAACTTGTGGGGAGGTACCACTTTCCTCCAGTGGAAACTGTACAAGGCACATAGATATGATTACATTTTTACACCAAGATATTCCAAGGTTTCGTGAGGATAGGGAATCATAGAACCACGGCTCATTACTAGGGCACAGATAGAAGGCCTTAACTTCTTTCAAAGATACTTGGCCAGGTCTTCAAAGTTACACAGGCAACTGAATTGACTTTGTTCCTCCCATGATGTGTAAATCACCCAAAGAATTAAAATCAGAAAGTCTAACTGCACAAGTGACCTGCACTAGGGGAAGGGATTCATTGTACTGTGTGCCTTGCTACAGCATACGCAAGGGTCAAAGTTATTGGGCTAAGCCAAGAAGTCATAGACAATTCTAGAATTAGGCAAGAATATAGGTAATGAATAGATCTATAGAGGAAGAGAGATGAAAGTTGACTTCCCATGATATTGTGAAATGAGAAAATGTTTTGAATGGGTAGGAAGTTGCTCTTCAAATATAGAAAACATTTTTAAAAGTGCACAATGCATTTTGAATGTATCTACGCCTCACCACCTCCCAACTACTCATCCAATGACTTTCCCACCATTCTCCATTCTGATATTAATTAATTAAACTATTATTTGTTTATTTATGATAGTAGTTGATGATTTAATATTCCAATTTTATTTACCCTCTGCATCCAATTAATGGGGTCATGTAGGATTAGGTATGTGGTCGCTGCCATATTGCACAAATATAGTCACTCTACCGCTGGTCATTTCCTCAAACCAAAGTCATCCTCCCTCCCACAAACAGAGCAACTGCAGTCAGCAACTCAGCAAGGGTGAGGATGTCAGAAACCCCTTCTCCATGGCAAAGAAGAGGCATAAAATCCCTCACGACCAACACAGAATCCATATTATATATATGCACAAAGGACAATCAGAGTTAAAGAGAAAAAATATCAGTACATATATAATAATGAAATATAAAGAAAAATTTACAAAAAGACCTGAGATGACATTATGAAATGTGGAGTCTCCTCCATAGATTTAAATGGGTTCATTTTCTGTTGGCCATTTGCTGATGAACATGAGGACTGCACCTAAAAAGAGTTTGTTTCCTTAGAGACTCCCTTAGAAAAAACTAAATTTTCAACTGCAAGGTGTTATCAAGGTGGAGATATTTGGGGGTAAAGAATGGGTGCATTAGGCAACTTCTCCAATTTAGGACTGAGTGTTCCAAGGTGTCTCACTCTACATAATGTCTGCTTATGAGTCTCAGAATGTCTTCAGTTCTACTTCCAAAGGACGCTGCTCTGATGCTAATTGAGCAGGGCACTGCTCTATGAATATAACAGATCATGAGAAATCATGTTTTTACTCTTTCTTTTGTAGAGTATTCCTATTGACATTATCCCCAGGTTACTCAGCAATCTACTCTAAGGTTCTTAGTCAGCCACGCAGTGTCAGGTGTGTTGTTCATGTCAGTGAGTGAATCCTAAGTCAAGGCAGATATCTCTTGGTTACTCCCACAATATTTGTGTCACAGTAGTACATGCATATCTAGCGACCTGACACCGATATATTCAAAGTTTTTACAATGATTAGTGTTTATGGGTTTTTTTTTTCTAGAAAAAATTACACACATTTCTAGGAAAGAGTAGATGCTTGAAAGCCAAGGAATCTGAGCTCTGGATTTCTCACATCTCACACAGCGCTTTCCACTCCAGGAGCATCCGCTGCTCAGTGTAAGGACTGGGATGAGCACAGTCACACACTCCATGTGCTGCCTCTCCAGTTGATGTGCCCAGACGATGGGGGCACATGGACCAACAAGACAGATGTAACAGAATTTTCAACACAACATTCACTTAAGGAAATGCACTATGAGAGATGTTCAACATCCTCATTCATCAGGGAAGAACAAATAAAATGATTTTGAGATTCCACCTTATATCAGAACAGCTAAACAATAAAGATAGTAAAAGTTTACGCTAAGAGGGAGGGGACACTTTCCAATGCTCATGGAAGTAGAAACTTGTACAATAATTTTGGAAGACGACACTTTAGTTTTTGTGAAATATGCATAAGACAAGTTCAATTGCTAAATTATTTTCATACAGTCTTAATTGGTAATAGCTAGAAACAACCTAAAACTCTTCAACTAAAGGAAGGATAAATGTATAGTTTTCACGTAGACAGTGGAGTGCGCTCCAGCTGTTAAACTCGTCATCTTGCTCCATCCTGGCAAAGGAAAGGACCAAGAAAACAAACATGAACTGACGTACATGTGGAAACTCTGTTAAAGTACAGAGCAGGTGTGCTACAGTCCACAACCCAGAGGAGCTAAGGAATAAGAGGAACGAAGATGATGATGGATGCACCTCACTGTGGAGAAGACCACAATAGATATCTGTCTTATGTATAATATTGTGGTGTGCAGTTAAGGGAGGGGTCTAAAGGAAGTTGAGGAATGGAAAGAAGAAGAATTTGGGCCGACTATGGGAAATAGTGTTGGGATAATGAAGAATTATGTGTCGTTATCTCTGGGACAAGCTGGAAACCGAGTGCAATGGAAAGTTCTAGGAAACCAAGATTAGATTAGATGGGTAATCCATGTTTAGATTTCGAGGATTTTGAGATATTGAGCCTTCTCCTATAACCAGGGACAGATTAGGATATAAGCCCAGCCACAAAACATTTCCCCTACATTTTGTACAGCCTACAAGATGTGCTGTAGTAAAGGTGGCACAGAAATTGTGAAAATGTCCAAAAAATGCCTTGATACATTTGAGACCTATGCCATGACAGTGTGTCCACCAATCCCAATTCTTGGAGTACCAAGAACCACAGGCTGAACTACCCAGAGGCATAGATGTACATAGACACCAGATAGAAATTAATGAATTGTAAAAATGCCACTGAAAAGATTGCTAATAATATTCTGATATACTCAGAGATTGGTCCTACCCTCTACTGTCATCAGAAAAGTTTCACTTAGTAAATGATGAAAACCAATGCAAAGAGACATACACCAATCTTAGGTAGAGAAAAGTCGCAAGATTTTTTGTAGGAGCTGGGGTTAAAGGACAACAGAAGAAATAATGCAGTCAAATTGAGCCCACACAGTATTGGGAATGAACGGTCCACCAAAGAGCCTGCATGGGAAGGGACCTAGAAGCCTACATTAGACTGCCCTAGGCCCTCAGCACCTTGCAACTCTAGTGTAGTTTCATCTTCATGCAAAGTCTTAACAGTGGTAGCAGGGTCTGTCTCTGCCTCTCTTGCCTGTGCATGGCAGATTCTCCCCTCACTGGGTTCCATGCTCTAGCCTTAATAGGAAAAGAAGTGTCGTGGCTTAATGAAAATTGAGGAGCTAGGCCAGTTTTCAAGATTCTGGTTTTTGTCTGTAAAATAAAGATAATGAGTTTGATCACTTCGGATTATTGTGAAGGCCAAAGAAAACTGGGATAGTGGTACACTTAACTAACATTTATTGAAGTTCTACCAATAAAACAGATAATCTTAAAAAAAAAGAAAATTGAGAAGCCATGGCTGCTAAATATATATGGGAGGCCTGCCCGATTCTGAAAAGGAAGGAAGGAGGAACTGCTAGAAATGATGCAGATAGTGCTACTGGAGAGAGAAAGAGACTGAGAGAAGTCAGAGAGGGCAGGATGGATACATGGAGAGAAGCAAGGAGGGAGAGAGGGAAGAAGTTAGGGAAGGACAGAATGAGGGAGGGAGCGAGTGACAGAGGGGGGAATACAGAGACAGAGAAAGACAGAAATACAGAGAGACAGAGGAAGATGTAGAGAGACACAAAGGGAGACACACAACAACAGGCAGATTCACACAGAAACAGAGGGGGAGAATAGAATAAACATTCAACAAAAAAGTAAAGGGTTGTGTCTATGAATGGTACTTTAATGGTCTTTATGATGTTTCCCTCCCCTCCTTAGGGTTGGTCAATTTCAAAACAGACTTATTGCTTTTGCATAAACTTTTCCTGATCTGACACACTTCAAGGCCCAAGCCTAAACATACTAAAAACACCTAAGAAAATGTGCACCCACTAAAGAATAGAAGGTGGTGACCCCTCTGGTTGAATCATGGAAATGTTGAAGGAAGCTAAGGAGAAAGTCAACCCTGTAGTAGGACCAGCGGTCTCAATTAACCTGGACCCCTGAGATTTCTTAGACAGTGGATCATCAACCAGGCAACACAAACCAGCTGAGATGAGGCCACCAACACTTGCATAACAGAGAACTCCCCAGTCTGGGTTCATTTATAGAAAACAGAGCTAACTCAGGAAGAGGTCCCAGGAAGTTTAGGAGTCCTGTGGACTGGGTAGGATGCGCACATCCTTGGGAAGACAGTTGGGATGTAGCAGGGGATCCAGGTGGATGGATGCCATGTGGTGCCTTCCGGGGTTGGATCTAAGCAGAATTAAATATGGAGTGTATACATGATTGAATGAGTGCATGAATTCATGAATGAAAATTGAAGGAAACAATGAAATAATTAATGAATTAAAAAAAGAGAACTGTACAACATTCTTAGTCATCATGGAATTGATATAGAAAAATACCCTGAGATACCAGTTTACACATCACTGTCAGAATGGCTAAGATCAAAAACTCAGGTGATAGAAGATGCTGACAAGGATATGGAAAAAGAGGAATCCTCCTCCACTGTTGGTGTATCCAAAGCTGGTACATCCATCCTGGAAATTAATCCAGAACTTTTTAAAAGATTGAAAATAGTACTATCTGAGGATCCAGCCTTATCATTCCTGGTCATCCACCCAAAAAGTTCTTCAACATATAACAAGACACATGCTGCACTATGTTCATATCAACCTTATTTATAATAACCAGAACCTAGAAAGAACCAGGTGTCCATAAACAGAGGAGTGGATAAAGAAAGGTGATATATTTACACACAGGAGTACTTCTGAACTATTAGAAACAATTGACAACATGAAATCTTAGCCAAAAGGATAGAACTAGAAAATACCAACCTTAGTGTCATAACCCACTCACAAAAGAACACACATAGTATACACTCGTTGAAAATAGCATTTTAGCCACAAAGTTTGGAATACCTAAGAAAAAATTCAACCATCATATGAAGCTCAAGAAAAAGGAAGACTGTAATGTGAATGTTTCATTATTTTTAGAAGGGAGAACAAAATACTCAGGAGAGGAAATACAGAACCAAAGAGTGGAGCTTGGACTGAACAGAAGGAAATCATCCAGTGACTGCCCCACCTGGGCATCCATCCCATATGCATCCACCAAACCCAATCACTATTCCTCATTCGGAGAAGTGATTGCTCACAATAGCCAGATATGGGTGACTCCAGACTGGCTCTGCTCTAGTCCTGCTGATATAAATGTAACCTTTGTACTGAATAAGGTGACAAGAAGAGAGAAGTTAGAGAAAAGACTGAAGGAGGAGAAGGGATTTGCAACCCCATAAGAACAACAACAATGTGGACCAAAGATATCACACCAGAGCTCCCAGGGACCACACCAACACTCAGTCAGTACACATTGAAGGACCCAGGAATCCTGCCACACAGGTAGAAGAGGATGGCATTGTCCAACCTCAATAAGAGGAAAAGACATTGGTCCTATGAAAACTCCATTCCCCAACATAGGATAATGACAGGGTGTTCTTGGTGTAGTGGGTGGGTGGGAGTGGGAGCATTCTCATAGAAGCTGGGTCATGGGGAGGGAATATGGGGGAGGGGACAACCTTTGAAATCTAAAAACATAATATACAAGAAAAAATTTATAAAATTAGACAAAATCATAGCAAAAAAGCATGGGTTGATCAGGACTACTTGAACTAGTTCAGGCTTAAGAACAGCAGGAAGATGGGGATTTTGAGCAGCTAAGGATTGAGAAAAGCTTTACCAATCCTTTGTGTTAATCTACCAAGTTTTATGCAGGTCAAGACAATGAAGAGAAGCCAGTCCTCCTGGAGCTCCACAAATTGTGCTGCTCCACACTGGCTCCTCTACTGTACTCTCTGCCTTACAGTCAATGTTTTCAACTCACAGTCTCGCTGTGTCGGTGGTAATATTTAGTCTTCCACTGCTTTGCCATCACAATTATAAGTATAAATTTTAGTGCAGTGGGGCCTCTCCCTGATTCATGCCTGTGCTGCTGTAAGGAAACTATGGGAGTTTTGTGGCTTATTCTTGGTAACATGATCAGTGTCTTAGATGCTTGGGACATTATGCTCCTGTTGTATAACCTTCACTATACAGGCTTTTCATGTCTACCAACACATACACCCCCAGACACATACACACACACGCATACACAAACACACACAAACACTAAAATCCAGACACATGCACACACAAACACAAATATAAATGCAAGTTAGCATGTATGCATGTAAGCACTCCCATGTAGTTTTATGCCTTGCCAGGCAAAAATGCACATAGTATATGTAAGAATGTTCTCATGTGCATGCCATCCTCTCATGTACTGTGAGGGCCTAGCATGCACATGCATGTGCACTTGCAGAAGAACCTGACAACTTATGGGTACTGGAACCAAAGAAACTAAGAAAACATCCCAAGGAAGAGCAAAGGAGCAAGGAACAAAACTCTACTTCATTTGGCAGGGAAACAATTTAATAATTTAATATAACACTGCCCACCATTGTGGAGTAGCAGGGAAGTTTGAACTCATGCACGTGATGTGGATCCCTCTGCTCACTGGCTTGATAAACCATGACACAGACACTTAGTTTGAAGGAGGGAGTTGACCAGGAAATGAAGATTGAATGGCTTTGGAGCAAAACCACTGGTAAGAGTAGAAAAAATCTAGAGGAAGAGATGGGATAGAAGGGAGTGAGGGAGATGAGGGAGTAGAGAAGTGATGGCTGCCACACACCACAGGGTGGGGACAGAAAAAGGGTGGTGATGGTTGCTCAAGTTTCATTCAGTTGCTGTGCTAAGGACCAGGACTAAATGCTACTAAGAAAAGAGAATGTTTTCTTGCAGGTGACAGGTCAGTGTCCAACACTGGAGAGAATCAGATCAAGGACTCAGGCAGGAATAGAAGAAGAAGCAATGGAGGCTGAATCCCCTCTGAAAGAGTGCTAGGGGGCCAGCTTCCATCTGGTAAGCCATTGGATGTTCCTAGGTCAGCTCTTCTCAAAGAGCTGTAAACCCCTGGGCTTAACCCGTAAAATGATCTTGGTGGTGGAAACTAACTCTGGAAAAGACAATTCCTATGCAGGCACACTGATATTGTGGGACTCTTGACTGTCACAGGTATTCATGTGATCTCATTCCACACAGAGAGCATACTAGGTCATATAAATGCTAGGAAACATGCCTAGGTTTATGTTTATCGCAGATTGGGAAAATTAGGGCAGAATTTATGAGTGTGCAGGTTCAGTTCAACAGTAGACACTCAGCTTGCAAAACTGAGGTGCTGCCTATTTTGAGAATCTCTGGGAACAGTGGAATAGGAAACAGATGTATACCTCTGTGAATTTGGGCGCCTAGGAAATGGGTGTGGATACGGGGGCCTTTACGGAAAGCCCTGTTAAAAAGAAACATTAATGAAACCACCCTATTGAAAATGGCCTAAGAATACAGAACCTTGGTTACCAGAAAGCCCACTGGTTAGAGCAAGGCCTGCAGGCTCACTGGTTAGAGACTGTAGAGAGGGCAGGATGTTCTCTTGCTGTCTTCAGACTACTGGAGGCTCAACCCTTAAGAAAGACAACAGGCAGAGCCATGATGGTGTCTGGATGCACAGGGTTCACTCTTGCCATCAACGCGTGTGGCCATTTTCCCAAATGCTGGAAAAATTGACCAAAGCCAGCCAAGAAAAAGACCACACAGACCAGATAACCACTCTGTTTTCTCTTGCTGTTTTTAATAGAAATAATTCAGGGAATCTTGGAATGAGGAGAACCAATCAGATGTTTGCATATTTGTGCCAGTTTGAACCATCCACTTTGAAGTTTTTCAGGTTGAGAATTCTTCTGTTGAAGAGAACCTGATGGAGCCCAAGAGAGAGGCATGGAACAGGGCAGACTGTGGTTCAGCAGGTGAACATGTTGGTGCCTTTTCTGCAGGAAAGGGAACCCTTGGCTGTCCTAGCTTTTCTGACTACATATAGAAGTTTTGTGACACCCCTACAGGTATTGGACCTGCTGTTTGTGAGGTGAGTGCCCATCTCCAAGCCCATAGTTCTCAGAGCTTCCTGATGGGTTCAGGAATTTCCCTCCCTTCCTCTGTTTGTGTGTTTCTGTCTCTGTCTGTCTCTGTCTCTCACTACTCTCTCTGCCTCTCTCTCTGTCTCTGCCTTTCTCTTTCTCTCATTTATCTGTTTTTCTGTCTCCATTTCTGTCCCTCTTTGTTTCTCTCTCACACTTTCTCTCTCTTTTTCTCTCAATCTCTGTATCTGCCTCTCTGTCTCTGACTCTATCTCAGTCTCTCTCTGTCTCTGACTCTCTCTCTCTGTGTATGTGTGTGTGTGTATGCACGTGTGTGCCTGTGTGTGTATGTGTATGTTTGTTTGTATCTGTTGTTGACCTTCTCTCTTTGTTTTTCTCTCTGTCCTATATCTCATCTCCCCATCTTTTCCCTTTTTCTTTATCTTTCTTTGTACTCTCCCCGTTCATTACAGGATCTATCTCTGTCTCCATCTCAATCTCTGTGTCCATCGCAGTCTTGTCTCCACCTCTTTATTATCTACCTACATAATAGTAACAACCAATTAGCATGCATTAAGTAATTCCTTCTCCCAAGCTTGATTCGCCTCTTGGGCGGTCCCAGGCTGAGACCCTAAAGTGGATGTAGCTAAGCCCTCTCCCTTGAGAAGGCACTTTTTCCTTCCCCCAAGATTCCTGAGGCCTTGGTTGATACAATTTTCTCATATAGAAAGGAGGTTCTAGAAATTTTGGAGTACCCACTAGAGATGTATACAAAGTAGAAACTCATGAAGGATAATCCAGGAAACCATGTGACCAAGGAGATGTGTGAATAGAGATGCCTCTGTTCAACTTTTGCACAGATACATTGAAAGTAACTATTGTGTACTGGTGAAGTACTAATTCTGAGAGCAGACAGGAATGCAAGTATTAGGTGAGGGGCATGGGACTTTAGAGCTGACATTCTCTCTGGTGTTCTCTAGGTATGCATACTTCAGCCCTTATTCTAAAGTGGATGAACAAGTAAAGAAAACCCTCTGTAGCTTCTTGGAAACATGGATGGACAAGAACCCTGAGGACTTTTGTGACCCATCAGACCTGTTGTCTCTGAAATACCTGAAGGGCTACTTGAGTGTATACATGCCCCACTGTGATCTTAGTGTCCGTGTCAAGAGGTTGCTGACACAGTTGGAAGAAGAACATGCCAAGGATTCCCAGGCAAAGATGAGGAAGACCTAGATCTGGGGAGACACACATCCTCAGAACCACAGATTGGATGGGTTTAAACCAACAGGGAAAAGAGACAATCTGGAGCCTGAACCAACGTGTGCACCAGAGCTGAAGGGCACTAAAACCTCCAAAAGATCTTTGACCCATGAGTTGTTGGCAGAAGCAGACCAGACAGCACACATGATAGCAGCTGTGGAACCTGAGTCTCAGTATGTCTCTAGATACAGTGTATCTTTCAGTCATCTCCTGCTTGCAAAAACAGGCCTACCTATTTGGAGAGTGGCCCTGTCACCTGTGATCTTCAATTGGAGTCTGTCCTATAGCTTAGGTGCTGCTCCTGCCCCTCATGATCAGCTGCTGATTTCAATCCAGCAGCAGTTCCAACCCCACAGCCAGCCTTCCCCTCCCATGAAAAACAGCCTTTTTACTCCTTCTGATGTTTTCAATGTTTTAGGTATTTTTTTAATAAATTGTTAGTATTTGGTTTACATTGTGTAAAAGCTGTCTAATAGTGAGGAAAAATGTCTACAAATTTTAAATATTCTATTTGAGAAATTATTTTAAGTTTATTCAAAGTTTTTAAAGGAACAAAAATAATTTTGAATAGATAAACATAAGCATTTAAACAATTAAGTGACATGCGGAAGTATAAAAGTTAAATGTCTTAAATAGTCTGTTTTCTTGAGACAATATACAAGTCACCTCTAAATCACATGTAAGACAAAGGCATACTAGTATCTTACTTACAAAACTATCATCATACAATCGTTATGGTTAATGCCTAGAAAAAACCTAAAATCCTTCCACTGAAGAATGGATAAATGAAATATTTAATATTTACACACTGGAGTGATCTACAGCTCTTAAAATGCACATGTTGTTCCATCCTGGCAAATAAATGGAAAAAGAAAACAAACAGAATGTAAACTCAGATATATGTGGAAATTACTTTTAAGGTAAAGAACAAGAATGCTGTAATCCACAGACCAGACAAGCTAAGCAATCAAAGGACCCAAGATACAGATGCATGCATCTCACTGTGAAGAGGAAGAAAATGGACATCTACATTTTGGTATTGGGGTGGGGAATAGTTATGGGAGGGGTCTAAATGAAGAGTAGAGATGGGAAAGGAGGAATCAATTGGGGAGGATAATGGGAAAGTCTTTGAGATGTAATTTAGAATTGGGGATATCTCTGGGAAAAGCTGGAAACCTAGCACGGTGGAAACTTCTAGGAATCTATGAGGTGTGATTCCAGATCAGATTCCTAGTGGTTGGGGATATTGAGACTTTTCCTGTAACCAGAAAGATTGCTAGTTGACACATTAGCATATCAGCCAAGCCACTAAAAAATTTCACCTATATTGTGTACAGCCTAAAAGGTGTGCTGTAGTAAAGGGGGCATAGAAATTGAGAAAGTGTCTAATAAATGCCTTGATACATTTGAGACCTATGCCACGAGAGTGTTATTGTCCAGGCTAGACTGCCCAGAGGCACAGATGCATACAGAAACAGGATAGAAAAGAGTGAATAAAAAATTATGTCAATGAAATGATTACTAACATCATTCTGATATAGACGGGGATTGGGCCAAAACCAATCTCTGAATTTAATTTCTAAGTGAATCAGAAAAGCTTCACTTAGAATATTATGGAAAAAAAAGGACAAACAACCAGATATTGAGTAGAGCTTAGAAAACTTTGTAAAAAAGTTGGGATGAAATTTCATAGGATCTGGTGTTAAACGACATCAGATGAAAATAAAATATCCAGTCAAGCTGAGCCTATAGGATTCAGAGAAGGAACAGTCCATCAGAGCCTGCATGGGGACCTCTTAGACTACATTTTACTAAATGAGGCCCTCAGCACCTTGTAACAATTCCGTAGGTTCATCTACTTGTAAAGTCTTAATACTGGGAGCAGGGGCTGTCTCTGACTCTGTTGCCTGTGCATGGGAGCCTCTCCCCTTACTGGGTTTCAAGCTCTAGCCTGAATACAAGTGGAAGTGCCCAATCTTAATGCAAACTAAAGAGCCAGGGTTGGTAAATACACATGAAAGGACTGCCCTATTCTGAAGATGAATGAAGGAGGAACTGTTAGACATGATGTGGACAGTGCTGGTGGAAAGAAAAAGAGAGTCAGAAAAGAGAGAGGGGAAAGGAAGGAGGCCAGAAGGGAAGTAGGCAGGGAGGAATGGAGGGAGGGAAGGAGGGAGGGAGGAATGAAGGGAAACAGGGAGAGACAGTGTCAGAGGCACAGAGAGACAGACAGAGTAATAAGAACAGAGACAAAAAGACTCACCAAGACACACAGCACCTGGCAAATTCACAGAGAAATGGAGAAGGAGAAAGAAAGAAGCATTCAAGAACACAAAAGTAAGGGGTTGTTTCTATGAATGTTATTTTAAGGGTCATTGAGAAAGTTCCCTTCCCTCTTTTGAGACGGTCAATTTCCCAAAAGTCTATATGGGTGACTGACTTATAGGTGTGGCATAACATGTGCAGATCAGCCAGAATTCAAGGGCCATACCTCAACATAGTAAAAGCAATATATAGCACACCAGCAGCCCACATCACACTAAATTGAGAGAAATTTGAAATAACCCCACTGAAATCAGGAACTATATAAGGATGCCCACTCTCTCCCCACCTATTAAATATAATACTTGAAGACCTAGCCAGAGCAATTAGAAAACAAAAGGAGTTCAGTGGGATACAAACTGGAAAGGAAGAAGTCAAAATACAATTATTTGCCGTCCATGTGATAGTATAATCAAGTGATCCCAAAAATTCCAACAGAGTACCAACACAGCTAATAAACAACTTCAGTAAAGTAGTTGGATATAAAATTAATGCAAACAAATGAGTAGACCTTATCTGCTCAAGGATAAACAGGATGAGAAAAAAATAGGGAAATGAAACTGTTCATGATAGCCGCAAATATCTATAAAATACCTTGGTGTGACTCTAATCAAACAAGTGAAAGATCTTTATGACAAGAACTTCAAGTCTTTGAAGAAATAAATCAAAGAAGATTCCAGAAGATGGAGAGATCTCCCAGGCTGATAGATTGGCAGGATTAATATACAAAAGACCATCTTGCCCAAAGCCATCTACAGATTCAGTAGAATACCCATTAAAATTTCAAATCAAATTTTCATTGAATTAGAACGAGCAATTTGCAAAATTATTTGGGAAGGAAAAAAGAACTTAGGATTTCAACAAGTATTCTAAACAATAAAAGAATTCTGGGGAATTCACCCTTCCTGACCTAAAGGTGTATAAAAAAAAGGTCTTGACAAAAACTTCATAATATAGGTACAGAGACAGGCAGGTCGATCAATAGAATAGAACTGAAGACCTAGAAATGAACCCATACACCTATGTTCACTTGATCTTACACAAAGGACCTAAAATTATGCAATTGAAGAAAGACAGCATTTTCAACATGGTGCTAGTTCAAGTGGAGGTCAGCATGGCAAAGAATGCAAATTGACCCATTCTTATCTCCTTGTACAGAGCTCTAGTCAAGTGGATCAAAGATCTCCACATAAAATGAGACACACTGAAACTAATAGAAGGAAGGTGGAGAAAAGCCTTGAACACATAAACACAGGGGAAAATCTCCTGAACAGAGCATAAAATGTGATGCAGTACATACAGGAGTACTACACAGCTATTAAAAACAATGATTACATGAACTTATTAGGCTAATGGATAGAACTTGAGAATACCAACCTGAGAGAAGTAACCCAGTCACAAAGGAACACACATGGCACATGGACTACACTCACTGCAAACTGGATAGTAGGCCAAGAGCTTGGAATACCTAAGAAAAAATTAACAGATCATAACAAGCTCAAGAAGAAGGAAGAACAAAATGTGAATGCTTCATTCCCTCTTAAAAGGGAGAACAAAATACTCAGGGCAGGAAAGACAGAAACAAAGAGTGAAGATGGACTGAAGAGAAGGTCTTCCAGAGACTGTCTTGCCTAGAGACATATCCCATATGCAGCCTCCAAACTCAGGCACTATTGCTGATTCCAAGAAGTGCTAGCTGAAGGAGCCAGGTATGGCTGACTCCTAAGAGGCTCTGCTGGAACCGTACTGACACACATGAGGATGGTTGCAACTAACAATTGGACTGAACAAGGGGAACGCAATGGAGGAGAAAGAAAAAAGACTGAAGGAGCAGAAGGATTTGTAACCCCGGAAGAAGAACAACAATATCAAACAAACACATCCCACCAGACCTCCCAGGGACCAAACCACCAACCAATCAGTACACCTGGAGTGTCCCATGACTCCAGCCAAACATATAGTAGAGGATGCCATTGTCCAGAATCATAAAGAGTAAAAGTGCTTGGTCCTGTGAAGACTCTGTTCCCCAATGTAGGCTAATGCCAGGGTGTTGAGGGTGGAGTGGGTGGGTGGGAGTGGGAGCATCCTCAGAGAAGAGGGGCGTTGGGAAGAGAATATGGGTAAGGGGGTAAAGCAGATAACATTTGAAATCTAAAACAAAAAATATCCACGAAAAACACAATTTTAAAAAAATTACCCAAAAAGCACATGTTGATCAGGAATTGAAGTAGTTCACGCTCAAAAGAAGCAGGAAGAAGGGGATGTTGAGCAGCTACTGACAGAGAAAAGCTCTACCAGTCATTGGTGTTAAACTACCAAGTGTTATGCAGGAAAAGACAATGAAGAAGAAGTCAGCCATCTTGGAAGTCCACAATTTTGTTGACTCTATACTGCTCTACAGTACTCTCTGACTAACAGTCAATGTGTTAATTCCTAATCTCACTAGATCAGTGGTAATAACTACTCTTCCTCAGCTTTTCTATCACAGTTATATTATTAATTCTAGTGTGGTGGTGCATCTACATGATTCATATCAATACTATGGCAGCGAAAGGAGTTGTGTGGCTAACTTTAATGACATGATCAGACTCCTAGACACTTGGAACATAATCCTCATGTCACATAATCCTTCTCTATACAGGCTTTTCATCTCTTGATAATTTTCAACTTATCAAGTGGAAGTGGCATCTTCACAGACGAATCCTCTGAACTTAGATGTCCCTGCTCCCATTACCAATAGATTCCACAGCTCGTCTGCTTCTAGGAACAGAGCCATGAAGAGACTTAGCGTTTGTCTATTGTGTTTTATTTTGTCTCACCAGAGGACACAGATCAAGACTATGATGTGGACCTCGGTTCCTTTGAAGAGAGAGTTAGTTCCCAGGGTTATTTGTGTACCAAGTCATTTTAAAGAATTCTAACTTTGCCCTTAACACATAAAGAATGTTACATTCTACCAAAACTCACATACACAACACACACACACACACACACACACACACACACACACACTCCCCCCAAAAAGGAAAAAACACCTGGACACACACCCACAGATGCAAATGTTTACTAGAATGTATGCAGGGAAGCACTCCCATGTACTTTCTCAGATGAACATGCACAGATACATCTAACACATATAACAAAGCTATCATGCAATGCCCTCCACACAGGTACCCTGAGGCATAACCATGCACATGCATATGAACATGCAAGAGATCGGGAACAACTTCTGGGAATTGAAACAAAAGAAACTAAGTAAACATCAGAGGGAAGAGTACAGGAGCAATGAACTCAACTCTACTCCATTTGGCAAGGGAGACAACATAGTAATTAACTATAACACCGCCCACCACTGTGGAGTAGCAGGGAATTCTGATCTCCTGCACTTGTTGTTTACCCCTCACATCACTGGCTTCTTAAACTGTGACCCAGACACTGTGTTGGAAGGAGGGAGATGACCAGGTGATAAAGAGTGAATGACTTCGGAGCAAATGTTACTGAGAGGAGCAGAAAAAGGAAACAGAGTATAACGGAAGACATGGGATAGAGGGAGGAAGAATGATTAGGAACTAGAGAGGTGATGGCTGCCACATGACACATGATGGGCACAGAGAAAGTGTGGTGTGTTCTGTTCAGGTTTCATTCAGTTGCTTTGACAAGCAGGAGGATTAAATGATACGAAGGAAAGAGAAAGTTTTCTTGCAGATGACAGGTCACAGCCGACCATTGGAGAGAATCAGATCCAGGACTCAAGCAGGAATTAAAAGAAGAAGCAATGGAGGATGAATCCACTCTGAAACAGTGCTAGGGGGCCAGCGTCCATCTTGTAAGTGGTTGGATGTTCCTAGGTCAGAGGATCACAAAGGGCTGTAAAGCTACTGGCTTAAGCCCTAAAATGATCATCATGGTAGAAACCGACTCTGTGAAAGACAATTCCTAGGCAGGCACACTGACATTGTGGGGCTGCTGCTGTCACAGGCATGCATGTGATCTCATTCCACACAGAACACATACAAGGTCATGTAAATGCAAGGAGACCAGCCTAGGGTTTGTTTATGGTAAATTGGGATAATTAGGGCTGAATTTATGAGTATGGTTACAGATGCAGCTCAAAAGAAGAGACTCAGCTTGCAAAACTGATATCTACCTATGTTAATTTGTGTACCTACGAAATGGGAGGGGGCATGGGAGCCTTTAAGGAAAGTTCTGTTGAAGAAGGGACAGGAATGGAACCACCCTCTTCAAAATGACCTAACAATACAGAACCTTGGTAACCAGGCAACACACTGGTTAGAGGAAGGCCTGCAGGCTCACTTGCCAGAGACAGTTGAGAAGGAAGGATGTTCTCTTGCTGTCTTCGGACTGCTCGAGGCTCAGGCCTCAAGAAAGACAATAGGGAAGGCCACGGTTGTGTCTGGAGGCACAGGGTTCGCTCTTGTCTTCGACGCCTGTGGCCATTTTCCCGAAAGGGAAGATCATCGACCAAGACCAGTCAAAGCCAGGAACACACAGACAAGGTAACTACTGGGGTTTTTCTCCATTTTTAGCAGAGTAATAATTCAGGAAAATTTGTAATAAGTAGATCCAATCAGAATGTTGTAGACCAGTGACCTTTTGAAACTTTTGCCTTGATCTTTCCTCAGAGTGAGAATGATTCTGCAGCACAGGACCTGAGCGAGCCCTATAGAGACTCCAGCATTAGTACAGAGGCTGTGGTTAAGCTAGGGAACAAGCTGGGGCCTTCTCTGCAGGAAGGGGACACCTTCTATGTCCCTGCCTTTTCGATCATATACCAAAGATTTGACACCCCCCTACTGGTACTGGACCAGCTGTTCCTGAGGTGAGTGCCAATTGCAAAGCCCACAGTTTTCACATCCTTCTGGTGATCCTGGGTCTTTCTGTTTCTGTCTCTGTCTCTGTCTCTCTGTGTCTCTGTCACTCTCTGCCTCTCTCTCTGTGTCACTCTCCTGTTTCTCTCCATGTCTCTCTCTCTGTCTCTGTGTCTGTCCCTCTCTCTCTGTCACTCTCTTCTCTCTCTCTGTCTCTCTATCTCTGTCTCTCTCTCTGTCTCTCTGTCTCTATTTGTCCCTCTGTCTCTCAGTTTCTCTGACTCTGTCTCTCTCTCTGTATCTGTCTCTGTCTCTTTGTTGTTCTCTCTCTCTCTTTGTGTGTGTGTGTGTGTGTGTGTGTGTGTGTGTGTGTGTGTGTGTGTATGTCTAAGTATTTATTCTGTACATCATTGTCAGGACCCAGTAACATGCGTTAAGAATTTTTTTCTCCCATGCTTGGCCCAAGTGATAGGGTTGTTCACTGCCAATGCTCTAAAATGGATGTCGCTGTCACCTCCACCTTGGAATAGCACTTTATCCTTCAATTGATATTTCTGAGGCCTTGGTGAATGCACTTCTTTCATTTGTAATG
Source organism: Rattus norvegicus (assembly GCF_021556685.1). Taxonomy (NCBI): domain Eukaryota; kingdom Metazoa; phylum Chordata; class Mammalia; order Rodentia; family Muridae; genus Rattus; species Rattus norvegicus. The sequence continues at coordinate 11,186,726 of NC_141549.1, read as the reverse complement.
GAGGTTCAGGAAGTATTGAAATATCCAATAGAGATGTATCAAAAGTGGCGATCTATGAAGCATAATACAGGGGACCATGTGACCACAGTGTTGTTTAGGTAGAGATGCACGTGTTCAACCTTTGCACAGTTACAGTGAAAGCAAAGACTGTGTACAGGGGAACTCATAATTCTGAGAGCAGCCAGAACTCCCAGTTTGAGGTGAGGGTCCTGGGACTTTACAGGTGACATTCTTTCTGGTCTTCTCTAGGTATGCTAACTTCAGCCCTCATTGTGAAGAGGATGAACAAATAAATAACGCTCTCTGTAGCTTCCTGGAAACATGGATGGACAAGAACACCGAGGACTATTGTGAACCCTCGGAACTGTTCATACTGAAATATATAAAGGCCTATTTTGATGTGTGTATGGCACACTTAGATCTTAGTGTCCATGTCAATAGGTTCATGACTCTCATGCAGGACAATCAAGCCAAGGATTCCCATCCAAGGATGAGCAAGGCTCAGATCTGGGGAGACACACATCCTCAGATCCACAGATTGGATGGGTGTAAAACAGCAGGAAAAGAGCCACTCTGGAGCCAGAACCAACTTGTGCATCAGAGCTGGAGGGCACAAAACCTCCAGAACTTTCTGTGAAGTATGAGTAGTTGCAACCAGAAGTGGCAGCAGCAGCACAGACAGCACACATGATAGCAGCTGTTGAACTTGTGTCTCAGTTTGTCTGTAGATACAATGTATCTTTCACTAACTACCTTCTTGCTACAGTGGGCCTACCTATTCAGAGAATGGCCCTGTAACACCTTGTGTGTGCCTGCCCTGTATCTGTGCTACTGCCCCTGCCCAGGGTGCTCAGCCCCTCACTTCAGTCCAGCAGCAGTTCCAGCCCCACACCCAGCTTTCTCTTCCCCTGAGATATCACCTTTTAATTCTTTCTGATCTTTTCCATTTTGTGTTTAAATATTGGTTTTAATAAATTGTTATTGTTTGTTTTCATTTTTGTCAAAGTTGTCTATGGTACAAAAATAATTTTAAAAAGTTAAACATAAGCATTTAAAATTATTAAATGTCATGCTTAAATTATGACTGGTAAAATCTTAGTCATATTTAAAGGATGTATCCACATGACTAATAAAGCACATGTAATAACGCTCAGCATTATCTTTCAGTAAACTTCAAACTAAGCCTGAGGATGGGACCACTTCAGCCCCGTGGTAACGATTCAGCTCACATTGACGTGTCTATACTTTTATACACATAAATTCCAAGTTTAGCAAGGGTGTGATGTCGTAGAACTGTGGCATATTTCTGCGGCACATGTAGAATGCCTTACCTACTTCAGAAATACTTTCTCAATTCTTCAATAATATAAGAACAGATTAATTGAAGGCTAATTCAAGCTACAATTGGCAAGTTTCAATGTTACTGTGTTAAGCCAAGAAGCTAAACGAGTCTAGTATTAGTCAAGAATTCCTTAATGAATAGATCTATGCAGACAGAAAGCTCAAATTTTGACTCCAGGGACTTGGGAGGAGAGTTTTTAATGGGTAGGAATGTGCTCTTCAATTGAAGAAAACATTTTCTACAACTATACAATGTGTTTTCATTTTATTCACCCCTTATCACCTCCCATCTACTCATCCCTGATGTCCCAAACACTCTCTCTTCTGTTTTTTTTTGTTTTTGTTTTTTCATTTTAATAATTGATTATACTTATCACTATTTTCTTTACACCTTGTATCCAATAAGTGTGGATCCTGTAGGAATAGGTATGTGGCTACTATCATAGTTCACAAGGACAGCCAGTCTACCACTGGTCACATTCTCAAATCAAAATGATTCTCTCCCTCCCCAGAAGTCAGCAACTGCAGTCAGCATTTCAGCTAGGGAGAGGACGTCAGAAACTCCTTGTCTGCAGCTAAGAATAGGCATAAAAATCAAAGATGCACAGGATTCCCATAAAAACATTAATTAACCTGGAATCCAAAATATATACACCATGGACATACAGAGTAAAAAGAGAAAATTTATTATATAAATGTCCTGATAGGACATTATGAGAACAGAAGGCTCCATAGAGGTAAATGGGTTCATTTTCTATTGGCCTTCTGTTCTGAACATGAGGACTGCACTTAAGAGTAGTTTGTTTACCTAGAAACTGTCTTAGAGAAAAATAAACTTTCATTTGCAAGTGGTTATCAACTGTAGGTTATCAATCCTAGGTTATGAATGGGTGCATAAGGCTGCTTTGCCAATTTAGGACTAAGTATTCCCAGGTTCTCCCTCTGCATAAGGTCTGGCTATGAGTCTCAGGATGTCTTGGGATCTGTGGTCTGCTTCAGGAGGAAGCTTCTCTGATGATGGTTGAGCAAGACAATGATCTGAGCCTCTCAGATCAATAGGAATCATTTTATTACTGTTTCTTTAGCAGAACTAAGTAGTATTAGCTTTACCCTGGCTGTCTTATCCATTTTTTTAGTCTCAGGTTCTTGGTCAGCCAAGCAGTATGGGTTCCATCGCAGGGATTTGCATCTTAAGTCACATCAGATTCTGTTAGTTACACCACAATATTCATGTCATAGGAGTAGACACATATCTTTCAGACTGGACACTATTATAAATCATAGTTTTTGTAGCTTGGTTAAGGTTTATGTTTCTTCTTTGGAAGCACACAGAGTACCTCCCATTACAAATGATGCTAGCACATAGGATAGTGGTTTAGTGTAGACAACAGCTCAGTTACCTTACTTTCCAGGCTCACCACTATGTGCCAATTTTCAATAAACTAATCTTGTTCAGGTGTTGTCCAGGTAACCAGAGCTGTGGTGAGTGCATATGTGGACCAGTCGTGTAACATGCAGAAGACATTTCTCACTTCTCCTTCCTACCCTTCAGCTTAGACAATTTTGCTAACATTTCCCTGAGCCCAGCATAGGGAAAGAGTGATATATATTCCCTGTCCTTATCTGAGCATTCGCAGTCACTTATTCTAAGCAGTTTGGCCAGTTATGAGTCTCTGAAGTAACCACTACCCACTTTGAAAATAAAGTAAGGAGACAGTTTGACCGACTAAGCATTCAGTGTAACAATACCAGTACATTCCCCAATAAGGTCTGTGATTTCTCCAGGTATAGACTTTTGACCAAATTCACAGTACTAGACATGAAATCATTCCTGTGATCAACTTGAATTGGTAAACAGTTTCCCCCCATAAGTATCATGCTACTCTGGCAGTGGGAAATGAAATTAGTCTGGTAACTCAGTACGGTAGCAAGCATTGTCATGTGATGGATAAGACCGTCAATGTCTTTTTTTCGTCAGCAATCTCTATAGCAACTTGCAGAACAGGAAATATAGGAATCAGGGAGGAATTTTCATGGTCAATTCAAAGATGATTTCTCAATGTTCTGCAACCAGAGTGAGTTGTATCTTTACCAAAAGTCTATTGCCACTTAGTTATGACAGGCAAAAAAGTTCAATGGCAATAGTGTGTGTTCCTTTGAGGGATTATGTTGCCTGGCTGACAAATAACCTATAGAGATATCCCATATCTGTTACTGTTCATTATCAAATCCATGTCTTCTAGAATGTAATATGCGTGGGGGAGCTTCCATCAAAGGACCTAGAATGACTGGAAAAGAAAATGCTTTTGAGCTAAATAAAGATGGTCGTTTTAGCCTAGAGCTATTCCATCCTGAATGGTTTTTATCACATCTAATGGTAAAAGCTAAGCAGGTGGGGCCTTGTTCATAGTTGGATGAGAGATGTTAGTTTTATAACTTTGTAAATGTGTCAAATATGGCCAAAGTGTTCATTTTTAAATAAGAATTTTGTGTTAGATACCTTTCATCTAATTAAATAACAGAAAGAAAGAGACAGTAATTTTCTATGAAAGATACTTTTTATCTTGATTTCAAATTCCTGGGGACTTTGTGCTACAGTTTTTTGTGCCAAGAGTTTCCTGAAGAGTGTCTATGGGTCAAAGACACTTGGAGGTCCATAGAATCTGCCATGCTATGTCAGTAAGTGGTAAATCCCTGCCACAAAAAAAAAAATCTCTGGAAATGGTTGATGGTTGTATGGATTATCTTAAAGTTGTTCAAAGCAGATGCTCATATGGGCCACAGACAACCCCCTGAATAGACCGTAGTCCTCATGAAATCAACTCTGTGTCTCCTTCTGTTGATGAAAGCAGCAGAGGCTTCATTTGGAGGGGGGAACTCAGTACAGAGTGAAGTGCAGTGTCTGTGCCCTGTAGCTAAATAAAGTGAAACTTTATAACAATTATCTAAAGTTCCAAACAAAAATATTCCCATTAATTCCAGTAATTGGTCAAAATTGTTCCCATTAAAAGAATTAAGAGTGGTAAAATATTCATTCTGCCCTAGCAGTGAGGATGTAGAAGTAATAGAATCAGAAACTCAAGGTCCTTGTCAGCTTCACATCAAGCTTAAGATCAGTCTAGGAATCCATGAGACTGTGTCTCAAAAAAAAAAAAATTCATTCTACTAAAGGTGAAACACTTTATATTGTTGTGAATGTGTGTCTAAATTCTTTTAAAAGAATTTTGTCTGGATAATGAATTTTTAAAATACATGCACAAATCAAACTTGGAGTGAAGCACAGCCTGCTATTCTCTATTAAGAAGCATTTTTACTAAATTAATGTATCTGTGAAACAAACAACAGTGCACTTGGAATTGTTTGTAGCTTCTACACAGAATTCTTGATTGTTTTAAATAAGTCTCAATTGTCTAAGGATAGAGATAAAAGCAATAGTCAAAACACATTACTGTTTACATGTATACAGAATGGCTAAATGACAGGATTAATGTGACGAACACATTAACTATGAAATTCAACTTGGCAGCACAGGCTTTCAACTCTGTCTTGACACCAGTTAAATTTCAAAAAATTTTAGAGCCTTTAAGGGTAGCATTTTGTAAATCAGTTTAGATGCCCTGCAGTAGCATTCAGCATTGCTTAAGTGAGTCTTCTAAATTTGGCAGACAGACATTTTATTAAGAAAACCATCTATAAATCTTTAATAAGTCCATGCAACAAATGGTTTGCCCCAAATCGGCTTCTGAGCTTTTAGCAAATTGAAATTTTTGAAAGCCAAGCTTGTAAACAAGAAGACATTTAAATTCAATTTTGCAAAGTAAAATCGAGACTGAGCAAAGTAAGCAGGGAATTCAAATGGTGTGCAGGATGTGAGGCCCAATTCTAGGACAAGGCTCTTTTACCCTGACTTGCAAGAGAGATATTTAACAAACTCTTGTTTTCAATTCAGCAAGTTGATTTTTAATGACAGAGCAGAATGAGTTTTAGGTGACCTCTGATTTTCTGATTTGGGAACATCTGCATTTGGTGAAACGCTCAAAATAATTATAAATATATATAACTTATTTGATGAGATTTGGGCTGTGAAAATATTTCTCAAGGAAAAGCACTCTTGATTGAAGTGTCTGAAAATATATGGTCCAAAATAGATATCAATTTTCATTTGAAAAATAGAACCATGAATCAGCTCCACTTAGCAATATTTTCTCTAAAATTATCAAATATATTAGTACTTGTAAGAGCACTTTTTCATTCACAAAAATCATGGACTATAGAGAGGAGAGATTAATTGAACATGCCAACAATCTGAAATGTATTACCTATAATATATATTTGATCTTTTCATTCAATTCTACTTGACAAATAATTAATAAGCACATATTAAAACATAATGTTCAAAAATGCCAGTGTCATAGGTACCTTACAAAACTGATCGAGATATTGAAGTGTGGCAGGTCAAGAGTAAATTACTCTGCTTTTTTTAAATTTCATATATTCAATGTAAAGCTTGTTTCAGTTTGCTTTATTAAACACTGAAAGACATCATTTTGTCTTAGAAACTATTGTGAAAATCTTTTTGAAAAGAATTCAAATTTATCAACTCGAAAGAATATAATTTTAGTTCATGGTTTATGCAGCCAACTTCCATATTACCCTCAGTTCCCAATCATGAGGATGCAGTTACAGGCGCCAAAACGCTTCATCATGCTATCCCTAAGACCTATTAAGAAAATGCACTGTAGGGGTTGGGGGTTTAGCTCAGTGGTAGAGCACTTGCCTAGTAAGCACAAGGTCCTGAATTCAATCCTCAGCTCCGGAAAAAAAAGAAAAAAAGGAAAAAAAATGCACTGTGTGTGTGTGTGTGTGTGTGTGTGTGTGTGTGTGTGTGTGTACAGTGTGAGAAACCAGGAAAGGATATAGCTTTTGAAATGTAAATATAAAAAAATCCAATAAAAAAATCTGGTATACCAACAGTGAGGATACTCTTTTTTTTTTTTTTTTTTTTTTTTGGTTCTTTTTTTCGGAGCTGGGGACCGAACCCATGGCCTTGCGCTTCCTAGGCAAGCGCTCTACCACTGAGCTAAATCCCCAACCCCCAGTGAGGATACTCCTAAACAGAGTCTTCCAGCAGATTAGCAGCTGATGCTGGTAACTCAAATCCCAGACTGGTTTCTCAAATGCTCGAAGGGAATCTGTTGAGTTTCTACCACCTATGACCCCCAGGAGTGTGGGATGATGTCACAGGTGAGGCAGGTACAAGATAGAAGGAGGCCTGTCATTGGACGAAAAGGAAAGATGGGCGGGAGAAAAGTTTAAAGGAAGAGGAGGAGAGTGGAACGGAAAGGAGGAAGAGACAGGAGGGAGAAGGAGAGAAGCCGTGGCAGAACAATATGGCAGGTGACATTAAGATTCCACTCTGTGCGGGCTGGAGAGATGGCTCAGCAGTTAAGAGCACCCGACTGCTCTTTCAGAGGTCATGAGTTCAATTCCCAGCAACCACATGGTGGCTCACAACCATCTGTAAAGAGATCCGATGCCCTCTTCTGGTGTATCTGAAGACAGCTACAGTGTACTTATATATAATAAATAAATAAATCTTTAAAAAAAAAAAGATCCCACTCTGTGCATTTACAGGTTATTATTAATGTTCTTAAGGGATGGATGGTACTGGGCTTTGTATGTTTAGTTAGGCACTTATATCTTATCATTTGGGTGAAAGCTTATTGTGTTGTGTGTTCTTTCATGTGTAGATTTAAATGTAATGGAGTGTGGGGTGGCTGGTCTGGGCCACCACAGAGTTGGGATGTGTGTTTCTGGCATGGGAATCTGCCTTGGAAACTAGATAGGTAGAGAGAGATTGCTGCCAGGCTCAGAGAGAGGCCTTTGGCAGTGTGATATAGGATGCAGCAGAGTAGGTGAGAAGCTTCGGTGACTGAGAATTAAGATATCTAGTAGATATCCTGGGATACCGCAGTGAAGGTCCTAGTGGGGGATAAAAGACAGCATTTTTATTTATTATATTTTTACAACAGCACAGGAGACAACAACAGGTTTAGAGATGGTGGCCCCCAGGTTACCGAGTCTGTTTGGCTTACATTAGCAGTACACATTACTGAAACAGCTTCCTGTGTGATTTTGCCAAAGAGCGTCTTTATTTGTGTGGATTTAGGACTAGCAAAAGGGAGAACAGAATGGCTTCTAGCCCAGGCATGCATTTGTAAAAGGACAAAGCAAACAAAAGAAGTGGGGGGAAAATAGCTGGCCGCAAGTTTTTTTTTTTTTTTTTTATTAACTTGAATATTTCTTATATACATTTCGAGTGTTATTCCCTTTCCCGGTTTCCGGGCAAACATCCCCCTCCCCCCTCCCCTTCCTTATGGGTGTTCCCCTCCCAACCCTCCCCCCATTGCCGCCCTCCCCCCATAGACTAGTTCACTGGGGGTTCAGTCTTAGCAGGACCCAGGGCTTCCCCTTCCACTGGTGCTCTTACTAGGATATTCATTGCTACCTATGGGGTCAGAGTCCAGGGTCAGTCCATGTATAGTCTTTAGGTAGTGGCTTAGTCCCTGGAAGCTCTGGTTGCTTGGCATTGTTGTACTTTTGGGGTCTCGAGCCCCTTCAAGCTCTTCCAGTTCTTTCTCTGATTCCTTCAATAGGGGACCTATTCTCAGTTCAGTGGTTTGCTGCTGGCATTCGCCTCTATATTTGCTGTATTCTGGCTGTGTCTCTCAGGAGCGATCTACATCCGGCTCCTGTCAGTCTGCACTTCTTTGCTTCATCCATCTTGTCTAATTGGGTGGCTGTATATGTATGGGCCACATGTGGGGCAGGCTCTGAATGGGTGTTCCTTCAGTCTCTGTTTTAATCTTTGCCTCTCCCTTCCCTGCCAAGAATATTCTTATTCCTCATTTAAAGAAGGAGTGAAGCATTCACATTTTGATCATCCGTCTTGAGTTTCGTTTGTTCTAGGTATCTGAGGAATGCCGAATGGCTGAGAAACACCTAAAGAAATGTTCAACATCTTTAGTCATAAGGGAAATGCAAATCAAAACAACCCTGAGATTTCACCTCACACCAGTGCGATTGGCTAAGATCAAAAACTCAGGTGACAGCAGATGCTGGCGAGGATGTGGAGAAAGAGGAACACTCCTCCATTGTTGGTGGGATTGCAGACTGGTAAAACCATTCTGGAAATCAGTCTGGAGGTTCCTCAGAAAATTGGACATTGAACTGCCTGAGGATCCAGCTATACCTCTCTTGGGCATATACCCAAAAGATGCCTCAACATATAAAAGAGACACGTGCTCCACTATGTTCATCGCAGCCTTATTTATAATAGCCAGAAAATGGAAAGAACCCAGATGCCCTTCAACAGAGGAATGGATACAGAAAATGTGGTACATCTACACAATGGAATATTACTCAGCTATCAAAAACAACGAGTTTATGAAATTCGTAGGCAAATGGTTGGAACTGGAAAATATCATCCTGAGTGAGCTAACCCAATCACAGAAAGACATACATGGTATGCACTCACTGATAAGTGGCTATTAGCCCAAATGCTTGAATGGCCGCAAGTTTTAAACAAAAGTTTCCCTTCAATACCAGTTACTGGTAAAACAAACAGGAGACGATAGCTTTGCTTGGCATAGCTATTAAAGCAAGATGAGCTAAGTGGGGTTTGCCAAAATTGTAAATTAGAGAGCAAGGATTTCCCAAGTGCCAAGGAGAGAAATTTCATTCACACTCCAATTCTTTCTGCCTGTGGGTGAAGGTAATTGAATCACAAATGGCACCCAGATTGTGAAAGTAACCTCTGAACAGCAAAGACAAGACCTGTTTCCTCCAGTAAACAGCAGTATGCAGGCTCAGGTAACAAACTTCTCTTTCTCCATAGGCTTTTGCTATATTTTTAAATCTGGCCAGTGCAAGGCTAAAACTATCTTTCTCCCCTGGTATTCTGACAACCCCAACTGTTCATCCTGATGCTTGGGTTTTACCTTCATGCCCACATTACACCCTGTTTTCAGCTGTGCTATGGTTATTTTGCTCCCCAAACTCTCAAGGTAAGGGGAATCTCTGTGCTGACTTAGGGACCATTCTTCAGCAGAGGCTCTTACGCAGCAATGCAGCTATAGGGCCCTTCTAATCCAGCCTGTAGACCCACTGTTAGACATTCTGCACACTAGACTAGATTTCTCCAGTTGCCTCTCATTATCAACTCTTGTCCTAGTACCAAGCTGACAGCAGTCTGTCTGTCTTGCTTTGACAGTTCACTTAACATTCTTTACCTGGTAACTCAGCTTGTACCTTGTTCTAGCTTAGAAACAAAGCAGGAATGAAAAAAATCTTTATCACAGAGGATGCCTCTTTCCTAAATCTTTATTAAAAACTTAGACAAAGTGGGTGGCTTTGAACACAGGAACTTGTTTTGAATAGTGCCAAAGCAGTGCTGTTCAAGTCTCCTTATGCTTTGACCTTTTCATAATGTTCCTCATATTATGGTAACCCCCCAACCAAAAAAAATTCAGTTATTACTTTATAACTAACTTTGCTAATTATAATCATAAAGTGAGTGTCTGACATGCAGGATATCTGATATTCAAATCATGTGAGGGTTGTAACCGAAAGGTAGAAACTGCTATTCTAGAGACTAGAGGTTGAAAAATAGGATCAGCATTTTTTTTCTTTAGAAAGCTCTGAGGAAAATCTGACCTAGGCCTCTGTATAACTGTTGGCAATTTCTAGCTTCCTTTGGCATTCCTTCTATTCCTATTATTATACCTCAATCTTTGTCTCTCTTGTCCTATGGCCTCCTTCCCTATATGTGTCTGTGACTTCTTAGGACTTAATCTATAAATCAATCAATCATCGAGTTTAATATCTCCCCCAATCTAGTATCTCAAATTAGCTAGTTATGTCAGCAAAAATCCCTATTTCCAAATAATATCCAGGTAGATTGATTGACTATTCCACTCAAAACAGTTTCCTATAAAGTTTACATTGATAGTTGGGTAAGTAATTAAGAAACCCATCACTACCCAGTTTGGTGTGAGCTGTAAGCTAGGACATTATGGAAGCAGGGAGAACAGATACTCAACAAACTCAGAACTAAAGAAAATAAGAGACTCCCTTGAGTCTATTTGTAGATGAAAGTGAAGGAGGAATAAACTTCACGTGAGACAGGTGCATGCAGACAGATATTGTTGGTCATGAGTCTGAATTTTTTATGTTTACAACATAAACACAAAAGGTATCTCGAGGCAAGGGAAAATTAAAGTAGGTATTCTTTAAATTCTAGCTCATCCTGTGACAATGTAGAGGAAGAAAGGAAATGGAGGTATTAAAATGAATGCTCTATAGAGAAGAAAGTTACCTTGAGAGGTTAGTAATAAAGGGGAGGTGATGGAAAAGAGATAGTATGCTTTCTAAATAATGGAAGGATAGATGTCACATCTGACATGGAAGTGACCAAAGGCAGGGAATTTGAAGTTAATAAGAGTAGTAAGGTCCAAAAACTGGGGGAGGTTAGGTGCCAGGGTGTTTGATGGATATGTCCATATGTTAGCAGTTGTGATATGAGGTCTTGCAGAAAAGCAGAGAAGCAGAATACTAGGTCAAAATGTGAAATTGTGATGGTGACCTAGTCAGAAGGAAAAATGGTTTGGTGTCAAGGTGTCATAAGCTTCAATAACTACTGTGACTGTTAACTCTTACTAAATGTTTCTGATTGTAAAACAAAGAGTAATTTGGTAAGCAAAATGTCTCCATGGGGACCTCCTATCATTTTCCCCAGTTTACAGATGAACAGTACAGAGATAGGACAAGAAACTTTTTGGTTAGTTTTGGGTCGAACTCCTTAAACCACTACCTCAAATAGCAGACTTTGAAAGGTAGCCTAGCTAGATGAACTCACTGTCTAAGAAGACAGTAAAGTTGTTTCCCTGCCTTGAAATGAGGATCTTCAGAAAACTGTTAAGAGATTGATACCTACAGGACATATGGAGTATGTTTTATAAGATGGGGGGTTGGAGGGAGAAGATTCTATAAGGACTTTGAGCTGGTGGCAGTTTAACACTCAACAGCTCCAGCAAGAGAGGAAATTCAATAGCATGAGAATGCACTTTGAAAACCCAGGAAGTTTTTAAAATGATGGGGTTTAGAGGTTTGTGTTTTATGGTAGAATGAAGAGTTGCAAGAGTCTGAGGCAGGGAGTTTGGGCTAGTTTTAAGATGCCACAAAAGATGCTGTATAGAGCTATTTATCAGCAGCATGGATGGTAGCCCAGGGAGCCATCTGGAGCTTTGTGATGCCACTAGATAAGGAAGCATGTTGAGCATTTTCCCACGAGGGGTATTCATTATCCCTCCAGCTTCACTATGACATATTTATATTCATATTGAAGCTCGCATTAGATGCTTTTGAGTCTACAGGCAAAAAGAAAGGAAAGATAAAAGTGTTGCATTTCAATGATACTCAACTGTGGGTCTTTTTACTCCTTGGCCAATAAACATGGCTGTAGAGGGTATGTGCTAGGCTTGAGAGTAAGCCAAACCTTGTGGGGACAAGCATCATCCTTCAGCCATCCAGAGCCAGGTCGACTTAATTCATTACCCATTGCTGGGGCAGCTCAAGGAGTCCGATATGAACTCATTGATATATATTCACGCATTTGCATCCTGGAATAAGTCCTAGTCAGCTCCGATATCCAACTTATTTAATGTGCTGTTGGAATCTGTTCATTGGTATTGAAGCTTTTTGCTTGTTTGTTCTATTTTCTGAAACAAGTCTTACATATTCTTGTCTGGCCGAGAACTCAATTCGAAGATGAGATTAGCCTTTACTTTGCTGCCATTTTCTTGCCTCTGCCCTGCCTCCCAAGTGCTGAGACTACAAGCTTGTGTTAGCACAAGGACTTTACATCTGTTTCTGTTGGGTGTTACTTTTGGTTTTTAATTTTGATCTTCACTCTGAGGACCAAATCCAGGGATCTGTACATGCTAGACATGTATTCTACAACTGTTACATCCCCAACCCCACAGTGTTTTAGAGACAAAGAGTCACTTAAGCCACCCTTGAAATCCACCCATACCTCTGTGACTTCTTGGTATAGCCTTCTGGGTAGCTGGAATTTCAGGCATTGTGCACACTTCCCAGCTTTCAGCTTGTGATGTCTGAATCTGATTTGATAACTGAGTAATTTCACCTTCAGTAAATGAACTCAGAAGTTCTTTCCTGTTCTGTTTTTTTTTTTTTTTGAGAGTTTGAGAAAGATTATCATTAACTCACCTTAAAATGATAGATACAATTCATCAGTACAGCCATCTGGTAAGCTTTTTGTAAGAAACTTTTAAAACTATGAACTGACAGGTATTCATTCCCATTTGTCTATTCAGAATTTTCTATTTTGTTTTGAGTTCATGATGGCAATTTGTGTCTTACAAGTATTTGACTTGGGTTACCCTGATTTGCTTTTATGAAATTTTCACAGTTTTAATTTACAATACTCTTTTTTTTCTATAAAGTTGGAAAAAATATTTCCTATTATCTGTACCCTTCTTTATGGAATACATTAAAAAGATCATATGCATCATCTTGAAGGGATTCTTTATTTAGTGCTACTAGAGGGAAAAACACATGCTAGGGCATACTGGATACAGGCCAGTGAATAAAAGAATATGTGGTCAGTCCATGCTAATATGATCAACTCAATGAATGAGCCAATGAATACTAGAGAGTGAAAATTTCTCTGCCAGGGTGTGACAACCAATCAGTGTCATGTGCCACATGATGGCAGTTTAGTCATTGATAAACTTCATGTACAAAGATATTCCATACCCCACAAGATGATAAAAGCGCTGAAAAATTCCTATTGCCTTGTGTCAAGATAGCCATCATGATATCATAACACAATTTGTTATTCGTGTGTTAGTATAATGCTAATGCACACAGGCCTATCATACTGCCACCATATAGAAGCAAGGATATACCATTAAAACAGTGGATACTGCTTGGCCTTGAAACAAATTAGCTTAGTACTGGTTTATAGACTTTGAAAATTAGACTTTCCATTACTTTAGCATATACTTCTTCTATTATAAAAAAAAAATTTATATGCTAAGTTAGTCTCCTCTTAATTGCCACATTGCTTGGTTATGTCAATATGCCACATTAGGCAATAAATATACACTACTAAAGTTTGTGTGACACTATGATGCTCAAACAGAATCCCCTAATGAATTTCTTAGAACACACTCATGTCATTAAGTGGCTTATTACTATAAAAACATTAATAAAATCTAAAACCTCCATCCAATAGTAAAAACCAATGAATAAATGTCTTGTGAAGACTATAATGCAAAACGAGATTGTTTTTGAAAGTTTTTGAAGTATTGAGATAGTTCCACACAGTCCTATTTTTACAAAGGAAACGGTAGTTTTAAACTTGACAAGCCATGACTATCATGGAACTAGGTGATGCACATGACTACTACTGCCGTGTTCATTGGCTGCCATTGTCTTCATAGAACACTTGAGAGTGGACAGTTGTTTTGGTTTATGATCTGGAGACTGGAATATCCCATAGCAGGCGGCTATAAATGGCGATTGCTATATGCTGCTTTAAGCATGAGGAAAGATCATGTGAGCAGCACATTGGAAGAGATAAACACGGGCTGAACTCCTCTAATCTGTTAAGCTCCACCTCCATGATCCACACATCTGCTGATAGGTCCCATCTCCTTCCTCTACCTTATAAAGGAACTGAGGCTCCCGTACCTGGACTTCTGAAGGACACATTCAAAGTATGGAAATTACTAATAGTGACATCTAGGATCAAATGATTTTCATGTATGGAGCACTAAGAAGGATACATGATTACTGACCAGTTACTGACAAAGCATGGCAATATTGACAGTATTAATATTAGGAACAGGAGTTCCTAAGTGCAGCTGGATATTGCTGCCTCTGGATACCATGGTTTGTAGAAATAGCAAGGCCTTTATACACACAGACAAAGTGAGGCACTAATTCTAATCTTGACTGAAACTAAACAAAAGACCAAAGGGGTTTTTATCCCATAGTTTACGGTCATGGCATACTCTGTGACATAGCTGCTGAAATGATTGGACCCTGTGGCCACAGGATTTCCCACTGGTCTAAGAGCTGTGGTGCCTCCTGCTGGTTTAATGAAGGGAAGCAAACAAGTAACCTCTACGATAATATCTTATGTTCACAGCACTCTATGATGTGAATCGAGACCCTCCGCCAAGGAACACCAGAATGCTGGCTGTCTAATGACTATGTTACATGGCATTGGACCCTGTTGCTGGCCCACCTTCAAGTCTGGTCTGAGAAACTCACCACCACCGGTCCGGCTACCCTCTTGCCTGATTCCAGGGTGCAGGTACTCATCCACGACTGTCATAAGATGGGCAATGAAATCAGGTACCTGAGAGTTTCAGTAGTTAGTTTATCTGAAATGGTTTAAACCTAAGCCAGGAACCTTAATCCAAGGAGCAGAACTCATCAATCTGACCCACTGTGCATGTCTACAGCATGATCTATAGAGAAAGGGGCCTTCTCAAGAAAAAAATAAATTGGCCTTGCTAGAGGCTATTTGGCTTCCCCTGCAAATTGCTGTCCTCCATGGTCTGCTGACCTGGCTGCCTAATAAATGACCCTAAGACCAGTGGGGCCTATTGACATTGTGGTGGCATGCCCTGACCCAGTGCAGCCTGAGTCTCCACAGTATAGGCAAGAGAAAATCAAGGATGCAACAGGAAAGAATAGATAGCTCAAAGCTACGGGGTGATGGAGACCACCACAGAGAGACCATTCTCCCAGGAACAGTTGGCAGGACTTCGATAATGAGGAACTTCGTCAGGCTGCTCCTCTGGGGTCCACAAAACTGTCAGACTATTCAGTCTCTCAGACTGTTACGTGTGTTAAACCTCAAGTAGACAGCTTGGCATGGAGTATCTCCACCCTATGCTAGGTTTGTGCTCAAGTAAATCCAAAACCGAGTCCTCCACTTAGGAAGGAGTCAAAACGGGAGAACAACACCTTAGAGAACTCTGTGAAAACTCATTTCACCAAGATCTGGCTTTCACAGAAAGGACACCAGTACTTGCTAGTTTTTATAGATACCTTTTCCATGTAGGTAGATGCTTTCCCCACTCAGACTGAAGTGGCTCTAGTAGGAGATAAAAAGCTCCTCCAGGAACCAGTCTGCTGATTTGGCCACCCCTGGCAATGGTATCCAATAACAGCCTGGATTTTTGTAGCCAAAACACCCCAATTAATAGTTAAAGCTTTAGACATGAGATTAAAGACTTACATGTATATCTAGACCTCAAAGTTCTGGCCGTGTTAAAAAAAAATGAACAGGAACTCTAATAAAACTCTCATTAGAGTGTACCAAAGGATGGATAGGCCTCCTTTCTTTACTTTGCTTCAGTCTGCTGCACCCATACAGGGAGCTATTTACCTCTGTGAGATTATGATTGGACGACCTCTCCTACAGCTTCCCAGGCTCAGACTAGCAGAGGAGTGGAGGACCCCTTTCTCAGCAGAGAAGGGGAGGGGGAATACAGGGAAGATGTGTGTGAGGTAGTACTAGGAGGAGAGGAGGACTGATTCTGGGATGTAAAGCAAATCAATCAGTCAATCAATCAATAATAAAAACTAGTTAAATTCCTTTGTAGAAATGTTCTTCAAATTTGAAAAGGCTTAGACTTACTTCTTGTGAGATAAAACTATGTCTGGCTATGGAGAAAAAAGCCAGTTGTTTCTATGCTAACTGATGAGGAATAATTAAAAAACTATTACTATGGTTGGGGAAAAAACAAAGAGAAAAAGACAAAGATATAAGTCATATCATTAATATCAGTCTCTGCTCTCTTGGTCTTCTTGGCTAACTGTTCTGCTATCAGTACTAGTGGACTGGGCTGTTAATTCTTATTCTGATTGCATTAACAGTGGGCCTTGCATCTTAGACTGTATGGCCCTTTGTGTATCAGTTCAGTAAGATTAATGGTCCTTAGGACTAAGTACATGTTTTTATCATTAATTTATTTATTAATTCACTTTATGTATGGATTGTAGCTTCCCTCTCCTCATAGCCTCCCCTACATCGCCTCCACCTTCTTCTTCTCCTCTGAGAAGGGTACTTCCCCTGGGTACCAACACACCTTGTCAAGTGACAGCAGGACTAGGCATATCATCTCCCACGAGACCAGACAGCCCAGTTAGGGAAACAGGATCCACAGGCAGACAACAGAGTCAGGGACAGACCCTGTTCCAGTTGTTGGAGGACATACATGAAGACCAAGTTACACATCTGCTACATGTGCAGAGAGCAGGCTAGGTCCAGCCCATGTATGCTCTTTGGTTGGTGAGTCCATCTCTGGGAGCCCCAAGGGTCCATATTCCAACCACACCTTTTTAGAGCATGATGAGGTCATGATTTGACTAATTCACTAAGACCAGTTGAGGAAAGTAATGGGGCTCCAGACTTCCCAATACCCTGAGACATTAGCACAACTGACTCCATGGTGAAGGACCATTCAGGCTGAAAACCTCAGCATGTTACAGCACCACCTACAAAAACTAAAACAAAGACCTCATCCATCTAAGTCCATACACAGTTCTGGGAAAATTTCTCAAAGTCCTAACCTTGCTTTTTGGTTTCTATAGTTCTGCTTCTGGCTAACTGCCCTTGTTTACTGAAGTATGTCAACCAAGCATGGGATTTTTGTGCTTAATAGCACAAAGTAATCAGAAGAGAGAGAAGATCATCAGAAGAGAGGGAGAGTGAAGGCACGCGTGCGCTTATACTGAGATATCTCCGATTCCAAGGCAAATGGACTGCACTTCACAAACAGTTGGCATGCGCCCACTACATGAATTGTGCTCCATAATGCTAATTCCAAGAATATTCGATTATTTTTAAAATGTCTGTCTCTTCTTATAAACCTCTAGGCTGGATTAAGCTTCGACTATGATCTCTGGTTGACAACAGCAATGTGAGTCTAGATTATTCACTGTACTGTATTCAGAAACAAATTCTTATCACACACACAAAAAAAAATATTTTCCAAGTTTTATGCTTGCTGTGCCATCATCATGGTTTTCTGAACCTAAGGATCTTCATCATCCTGATCCAACAGGTAGTTGGAGGTTTGATGATGGATAACTCACTGTGAAGTAGTTGGTACCATCACTCCACCTTTCCAGACACTCTCTACTAGGAATATTAAAGAAGTACCATGGGATGAAAACAGAATAATTTACTAAAAGTCATTTACTAAGGGTAAAAGGCAATCCTACTGTTCAGTTTAATTAATGGTCCATTCTTACCCATTTCCGTATTTTCTTGATGTTGAGGGATTTATAGCCAAGTTTCCCATCTCTAAGAGAAGTGACATCATGAAAACAAAGATTGAGCTTTAAACCAAAGCCCTTCATCCTCCAAAAGTGAACATCTGCCATGCCAGTTGACCTGAAGTCTCATATTCAGTCTATTAAAGCGTAAATATTCTGCAGAATACCAGAGAAGATGCATGATTTCCCTGTGACCATTGGTCCATAGACTGTGAACATTAATTTACTCCATAGAGGGAAAATACTGCACTGAAGACTTTAATCCCATCCCACAATTCTTGCTGGGTTGAAATCCCATTGGAATTGCTTCAAAACTGTAATGAGATCCTGGAATCACTTCCTACTGTCCTTCTCTGGCATCTGGGTCTAATGTAGGGGGATAGGACTCCATGTTCTCACCTCGTGCACTAAAACTAGCCTATAATCCTGCCCTTTACCTCCTCCTCCACAGAACTTATCCTATGCGCAGAACTCATGACCCCCATTTGGTGTAGGTTAACTGGAAACCCTTTATTTATGGATTATAGGATCAACCCTGCAAAGCTTTCACCATATGCCTACGCTTACTCTTATGTCTCTGCTAGAACTTCAGAGACAAAGAAGGAATTACTTTAGATGCTCTTTTCCAGCTGCAACAAGAACAGCTTCATAAGTAAAGCCCAACTTTGTTTGTAAATATGGAACAACGTCCCCACATATCAATTTTTGTGGTCTATGAAGTCAGAAGTAAATGGGAGGAGGGAAGAGGAGTAGGAAGAGGGAGAGCTTAAGAGCTTACTGCTGGAAGGGAGGAGACTTGAAATCGCATTTGCAGACCTAGCTGTTAGCACTGACTGGTCCTGACTGGGCCAGCCCTGGAGGGAGGTATGTTGGCTGGCTGTAGAATTAATTGAATTTCACAACTTGCCTCACATTCCTGCTGGCACAAAGTGCCTCCGAAGGACAGAGGCATCACAGGAGGCCAGCACAATGGCAGGACCAAGCCTGAGCACTGCTGTGAGCCTTTCTTTACACAACTCCTGCCTCAAAATAGCTTGCCTGTTAGCACCCCAGCAGAGAACCCCCACAAGCAAGGGAGGAGAAAGGTGTGTGCTGTCTCTAAGATACAGACTGGTCCTCATCTTCAGGATGAAGCCCAGGAACTGAAATATGATTGATTCCTTCATAAGAGCCTTTACCTATGAAAGACACCTATACTTAGGCTATGTGAATTTTAAATCCCTCCCAGCTGAGACACTGTATTATTACCCCGGGATTCAACCAAAGACTTTTTTAACATCAGTCCCCCAGCCCCAGCAATGTATAGAATCCCCACATACTTGGAGCCCTAGTTTCCTGCCTCACTTCCTTTTCGTAGTTTTATTTAATCTATCTGTATAGTGTGTATATGGGGAGGGTACTCACATTCATGTAGAGATCAGAGGACGACAACGGCACTTTTCTGGCACTTGTAGAGTCTAAGGATCCCACTGAGGTTGTCAGGCCTGTACACAATCACTTCTACATGCTGAACCAAGTCCTCCATCCTTGCCTCGCCTCTTGCTCAGATATTAATCAGGACTAGTGTGTCCAGTGCACTAGTCACCAAATTGCCTTAAATAGGTTGTCATATGCAATCTTCCCCAAAATACCGTAAAGGATGAATCAGTATCATCACACTAATAAGGAAAGAGGAGCCTAAAACACTGAGGAAACATGACTAATGCCAGGAAATTTGAAGAAGAAAAAGAAACAGAATTTAGATTTAAACTATACAAATTCAAATTTAGAGTTGTTTGCATGGAACTATTCTCACACAAAACCTGAATTGCTTCTGTGCCCATGTCCCTCTCCCACAATGCTGCCTACCTGGCATAGCCTTGCTACTAACTGCAAGTTTATTAATGAACGGCTGTCTAAATGAACATGAGATCTATTGGTTTAAATACATTAGTGCATTTGATCATTGAGCAGAAGTGTTACTGCTAATTACATTTCTTGATGACAAATCTGACTTCTTCAAATATTTCTAAGAATACTTCCACACAACATACATTTATTCATGTATTCACGCATTCAAAAGAACGGCACCTATAAAATGCTAGGCACTGTGCCAAGGGGTTGAGCAAAAGAAAAAAATGCATACTGAATACACAGCACATGCTGTCTCCGGGGAGTATAGCCTAAATGAATGGATATGCAATCCCAGCAGGCAATGTGCTGGGAGGGGAAGCCTCCCTGGAAGCTGAGGATAAGTTCTGGGAAATCAAGACATTCTCTATCTCTTCCTCTTCCCCTCCATTTCTCCCTCCCCTCCCTTCTCCCTTATCCACCTCTCCCTTTCTCCTCCATCCTTCCTAACCCCTCCTCCTCTAGCTTGTCCTCTTTGGACATGTATGTGTATGTATATGGGCATGCAGACGCATGGGCAGTTGTTTGATTCTCGTGACATGAAAATATTAATCAAGTGAGAGGAGGCAGAAGGTTAATCACTTTGGGCAGTGTAGGTGCAAAGGCATTTGGGAAGAAGAGATCGTGGTCCATTGCATGAGCAAGAAGAAGGCTGCCTGTAGAGGCTGCTCTGAGACTAACAAGATCCTGACACCACGTCCCACTAAGGAAAGAAAGGGCTTTCCAACACACCTGGGCTTCCTTCAGAGTGATCACTGCGCTCACCGTCCTCAGTTCCACTGGTACCACCTTCAAGTATCTCATGCTTTTGTAGCTTCCTCTGGGTTCAACATTATTGTTCTTTCTTTTGTTGAATTATTCCACCACAGAAACATATTCTGTATTTCCTACCTAAAAAGAAAATAAATTCACTGATGTCCACATTCCCTTAACATTTGTTTCCCTGTATAGAAAACGTTCAGAAGATGCTTTTTAAACAGTTTCTTCCTTTTTGTTCTTTCTATCATAACCGAACTTCTGCTCCCCCACCCCCAGTGAGGCTTCTTGTCTGCCTCTTTTCCTGATTCTGCCCCACCTTTGGAAACTGGAATTATGACAAACATTGAGAAAATTCAACAATCAAATAATTATTACTCAACACACACACAAAAAAAGCATTGGTTAAAAAAATATATAAAAAGCCACTGTCAGCAATGCAGAAGTCCCCTCTATCTTCCCCACTTTTTTGATGCCATGGAAAGCCACTGTTCTGTTTTGATCTGGATGATATCATTTATATATAATTATATAAATATATATGCATATGTGTATATCATATATATACATATATATATATATATGATCTCATCTCACTTTATATTCATTTTCACACAAAGTAAAATGTTTCCATTTCTCTATGGCAATAAAATTGATCTCTCTGGAACAAAGACCAGGTGTTGTATGGACAAATTACGCTTGCAAAGTTAATACAAAGTAATTATCTAATATAAAGTTCAGAGCTAATAGAAAATGGTCAGAATCTACTAAATTGCTTCACTGATGTTATCTCCAGCCATGTCTCCCACCTGGGAAGGAATACATAATCACACTGTACATTATTTCCCATATGCTTTTAGGCTTCATTAATCTAACACCAATCCTATTGTATTTATTCCTTATTTTGATACTGATATTTCTGGACAATCCTTCGAAATGACTTAGGAATAGTTATTTTAAAGAATAATCCTTAATTCCTGTTTCTTTTTAATGAGTGTCATTTTTAACCTAATTTTTGACAAGAACAATGAACCAAAAAAATGTACCATGTCACTCTACCATAGGACAGCTCACCAAGAAACATGTGTCAAGTCACTGCACCTTTGGGTTCTATAGATTTTTTTCCTATCTATAGGATTTGTTTTCACTTTTATTATTTCTACTTTTTAAAATTGAACCCTTTTGTTTTTTGAGAATTTCTTCTGTGAATACTGTATCAATCCCATCCCTCCTACTTCCCCTCCAGCTTCTTCCATGAACTCCTGCAAACTCTTTGTCTAATTACCTTTTCTTCTTAAATTACTAGTGTAATGTGTGTATATCATTTATATATATTATGCTATAAATTGCATGTATATGTGCAGCATGCTTAATTAAGTTCAGTGTTGTTTATATGTGTATGTGTTTGGGATTGGATAGCCTATCAGGAGCCTATCCCTGGAAAGGATCCATTCTTCCTCCCTCAGTATCCACTGATTGCTTTTAGCTCTTCACCTAGGGCTGGGGCCTTGTGAGTGTTGGCATGTCAACTGGTGGCACTCTTACACAGGGCTTGTTTAGACAGTTGTGCTGTGGAGATTACGTGGGTGCAGTTTCCCTGCCGTGTATAGAAAATACTATTTAACCCAGGCATTCTTGTTTTCTGGTACTTAAAATCTTGAACTATCTCTCCCTTAGAATTTCCTGGGCCTTAGGGAGCTTCACTGTAGATGTTATCAGTTGGGATTTGGCATTCCGTGGTCAGTTGACCTCAACATTCTAAACAGTTACGGATTTCTTCAGTAGTCCCTAGTTGCTACAAAAAGATGCCTCTAATGAAGGGTAAATATCAACTTACTTGTGATACATGAATAAGTATTTAGAATACATCGAGGAATCATACAAATTTAGGAAAGTGGTAGTTGTGGGTTCTCCTCTACAGTCCATATCCAGCCATGGGTATTGACAGTCTATGGCAAGGTTTATAGTATGAGGCATTAATTCCCTTCTATTTAGTGGGCTTTAAGTCCAATAGACAGCTGTTAGTTACTCTGGACATGTAAGTGCCACTTTGGGAGGTAGTGTGCCATGTTGGTCATGGTCTTGGTTTGCAAGCTTTACAACTGGGTAGGACTAATGACTGCTGTTCTCCCTGGAAGCTTGCATAGCACTTTCTGTTATTATGAATACTAATGATCAGAGCACTTCCACAGCAGCTCTAGCTTGAGTCTCAAGACTCAAGCCTCCAAGTGCTGTGTCTGAAGCATGGTGTCTTTCAATCATAGACTATGTTGCAGAAAAATTTAATCTCAACCCAGGGTTTCTACCCTGCCCGTAACTACTTAGTTCCCAGATAAAAGAGACACACACAACCTTTATATTTTCAATAAGCCTTACTCAGCACTAGAGCTGGGCAGATATCTACCCTCTGTGCTACTTAAAAATCTATTTCCTATCAATAAACCCAAGTTATTACTTACTATGTTTCATCTGGGCTGCTCTTAACTTCAATTTGCCAGCCCCCAGGGTCTTGCTTTCTTCACTCCTAACCCATGATGTCTTAATCCTCTTTCCACCTTCTTCAACTCCCCCACCCCTACATTGGTCTCCTCCAACCCCAAGGCCTGGAGCACCAAGCCCCGCCTACTTCATTTCTGCCCATTTATAGGCTGTAGGAAACTTCATTCACACCAATCAGAGGAATTGGAGGAAAGGTCACTTGGGTCTGTGTCTGTGTGTGGACTCTCTCATCTCTGGGGCCACTAGGCCTTGGGGGCCCACACTTAGCATCATAGCATCAGACCAACCACAACAGGAGTCAGGTTCTGGGAAGCAACTAAAGGCAACACAAATACCCTGTGTTGTTTAGGGATTTTCTTGGGGTCTTTGGACTAACAACTTGAAGAGAATTTTCCCATGCATGTCACCGGGATTTTTGTTAGATACTCTATAGACTCTAGGGGAAGCTGTATTGCCTCATGTAGATGCTATTGTTTCTGTTTGGTTGGTTTGGTTTAGTTTGGTTTGGGTTGGGGTTTGGTTTGTTGTTGTTTTGTTTTGTTTTGTGTTTTGGGGTTTTTTGTTGGTTTTTTTTTTTTTGGTTTTTGTTGTTTGGGGTTTTTTTTGTTTTTTTTGTTTTGTTTTATTTTGTTTTTTGACACAGGTTTCTCTAACATCTTGGCTGTTCTGGAACTCAGTTTGTAGACAAGGCTAGCCTCAAACTTACAAATTTCTGCCTACCTCTGCCTCCCTAGTGCTAGGATTAAAGGTGTGAGTCACCATACCCAGCTAGACACTTTTTAACTTCAGTTGTGTACTTCATTTCTTTATAATTTTATTCTCCATACTGATTACTTTTGAATCACCGATACGACATCTAAGAGAAACAAGAGGAGAAAAGGTTGACTTTGACTCAAGGTTTCAAAGGATATCATATTCTCAATAATGATAGTAAAGGCAGCTTAAACAGGTTGCTCCATAGGAGCAGAAGCTTGCCGTGCAGCTCATTAACATCATTACAGATCAGATCATTACAGATCAGAAAGCAGAGAGTTTTACCCACAACCAAAATGAACATAGTCTTCAAGACCTGACCTCGGCTAGCAAAATCACAGATCCTTAAGGTTTCACAACCTCCCAAAATAATGCAGCCAGCTAGTGACTAAATGTTCAAACATGTGAGCTAGTGGAGTACATTTGGCATTCAAACTGTAATATTTGTGTTCTTAAGTACTGTATCTTAGTCTTATTATTATTGTCTGATATGCTGTTGTGTAATTTGAGTAAGAACAGGTCCCATAGGCTCATATATTTGAATGCTTGGTCCCCAGATATTATAACTCCTTTAAGAAGGATTGTTGGAAGCAGTATGTCACTGAGAGTGGACTTTGAGTTTTCTAAAGCCTCTCTCTCTCTCTCTCTCTCTCTCTCTCTCTCTCTCTCTCTCTCTCTCTCTCTGTATCCCTCCCCCCCCCTCTCTCTGGCTGTCTCTTTCCCATTCTCTCCATTTTTCAGATCAGGATTTCTTAACTACTCTTCCAGCACCTGCCTGCTACCATACCCTACCATGATAGTCATGGACTCACCCTATGAAACTGTAAGCCAGTTCTCAATTAAATGCTTACTTTTGTAAGTTGCCTTGGTAATGTCTCTTAATAACAATTGAAAAGTAATTAAGGCAGGTATGAAATTGTGTGTGCAGCTTCTTTCTGTCAACACCAGTACTGTGTAATTCATCCTCGTTACCACACAAAGCTGTAATTTATAAGGTACTGTTGGTGACAAAGTCCTAATTGTAGGAGAATATATAATTGTTCTGTCTTTAATGGATACTGGGTTGTTTCTACTTTAGAGCCCTTATAAATAATGTCACTCTGAACACCCTTGCATATGCCTATTGTGCATATATATCGCACAGATACTTGTTTGGATCTAACTAGATATAAAAATGGGAAGTGTGAACTTACTTGATGACAAATGTTTTCCACAAGATTTATACCAACTTCATCTCCTACTGGCAGGATTACTTTCACACCATGTTTACTACAACTTCTAAATAGAGATTTTGTTTGTTTGGGTTTACCGTTGTTTTATTAATTTATTGACAGCTTTATACCTGTATATAGTGCATTCTGATAACATGCAATACCTCAGCCTCTCTTACCTCCTTTGCATCATCATCAACTTCTACTCCTTCACACTTTTCTTTCTACTCTCATGTTCATTTTGGTTTGGTTCTGTGACTCACCAAGTTTTTTTGTTTTTTATTTGTTTTTCCCCCCTTTTAAAAAATGTTATTCTTTAATCTTTTTTACAGTCCAGACTATATCTCTCTGAGTACACCCTCCATCATTCCCATATCCCACACCTTCTGCCCCTCCCTACATCCACCCAATTCCACTCCACCAGACCTCCCCACTCCCTGGCACCCCAAGTGTCTCTAGGGTTTGGTGCATCTTCTCTAACTGAGTCCAGACCCAGCAGTCCTCTGCTGTCTATATGTTGGGGGCCTCATATCAGTTGGCGTATGCTGTCTGGTTGGTGGCTCAGTGTCTGAGACATCCCGGGGACCAGGTTAATTGAGACTGCTGGTCTTGTTTTTGGGTCGCCCTCCTCCTCAGCTTTTTCCAGCTTTTCCCTAACTTAACCACAGGAGTCACCAGCTTCTGTCGATTGGATGGGTGTAAATATTTGCATCTGATTCTTTTTTTTTTTAACTTGAGTATTTCTTATTTACATTTTGAGTGTTATTCCCTTTCCTGGTTTACCGGCCAACATCCCCCTAATCCCTCCCCCTCTCCTTCTTTATGGTTGTTCCCCTCCCCATCCTCCCCCCATTGCTGCCCTCAACCCAACAATCACATTCAGTCTTAGCAGGACCCAGGGCTTCCCCTTACACTGATGATCTTACTAGGATATTCAATGCTATCTATGAGGTTAGAGTCCAGGGTCAGTCCATGTATAGTCTTTAGGTAGTGGCTTAGTCCCTGGAAGCTCTGGTTGCTTGGCATTGTTGTTCATATGGGGTCTCGAGCCCCTTCAAGCTCTTCCAGTTCTTTCTCTGATTCCTTCAACGGGGGTCCTGTTCTCAGTTCAGTGGTTTGCTGCTGGCATTCTCCTCTGTATTTGCTGTATTCTGGCTGTGTCTGTCAGGAGAGATCTACATCCGGCTCCTGTCGGCATGCACTTCTTTGCTTCATCCATCTTGTCTAATTGGGTGGTTGTATATGTATGGGCCACATGTGGGGCAGGCTCTGAATGGGTGTTCCTTCTGTCTCTGTTTTAATCTTTGCCTCTCTATTCCCTGCCAAGGGTATTCTTGTTCCCCCTTTAGAGAAGGAGTGAAGCATTCACATTTTGATCATCCTTCTTGAGTTTCATGTGTTCTAGGCATCTAGGGTAATTCAAGCATTTGGGCTAATATCCACTTATCAATGAGTGCATACCATGTATGTTTTTCTGTGATTGGGTTACCTCACTCAGGATGATATTTTCCAGTTCCAACCATTTGCCTACGAATTTCATAAAGTCATTGTTTTTGATAGCTGAGTAATATTCCATTGTGTAGATGTACCACATTTTCTGTATCCATTCCTCTGTTGAAGGGCATCTGGGTTCTTTCCAGCTTCTGGCTATTATAAATAAGGCTGCGATGAACATAGTGGAGCACGTGTCTTTTTTATATGTTGGGGCATCTTTTGGGTATATGCCCAAGAGAGGTATAGCTGGATCCTCAGGCAGTTCAATGTCCAATTTTCTGAGGAACCTCCAGACTGATTTCCAGAATGGTTGTACCAGTCTGCAATCCCACCAACAATGGAGGAGTGTTCCTCTTTCTCGCCAGCATTTGCTGTCCCCTGAGTTTTTGATCTTAGCCATTCTCACTGGTGTGAGGTGAAATCTCAGGGTTGTTTTGATTTGCATTTCCCTTCTGACTAAAGATGTTGAACATTTCTTTAGGTGTTTCTCAGCCATTCGGCATTCCTCAGCTGTGAATTCTTTGTTTAGCTCCGAACCCCATTTTTTAATACGGTTATTTGTCTCCCTGCGGTCTAACTTCTTAAGTTCTTTGTATATTTTGGATATAAGGCCTCTATCTGTTGCATCTGATTCTTAAAGCTGCTTGTTGGGCAGTCAACATAGGCTCGTTTGTAAGCAACAGTTTATAACATCAAATAGTAGTGTCAGGCCTTGGGGCCTCCCCTTGAGCTGGAACCCAGTTTAGGCCTGTTACTGGACCTCCTTTTCTTCAAGCTACTCTCCATTTTTGTTCCTACAGATAGGAACAATTCTGGGTCAGAGATTTTGACTGTGGGATGGTAACTCCATCCCTCCACTTGATGCCCTGTCTCTTCTGCTGAAGTGAACTCTACAAGTTCCCTCCCCACACTGTCGGGCATTTCATTTAAGGTCCCTCCCTTTGAGTCCTGAGCATCTCTTACCTGCCAAATCTCTGGTACATTCTAGAGGGTCCTTCACCCCCTATCTTTGATTCTTTCTGCCGGCCCTCAGGGCTTCAGTCCTGTTACTCACACCCCCTCCCCAATACCTGATTATGTTCCTCTCTTCCCAGTCCTGTTGCCTTTCCCTCCCAGGTCCCTCCCTCACCCCCTCCTATGATTGCTTTCTTCTCCCTCCCAAGTGGGATTGAGGCATCCTCACTTGGATCCTTTGGCTCCTTAGCCTTCTTGAGTCCTATGAATTGTCTCCTGGGACTTCTGAACTTTTTTGGCTGATATCCACTTATTACTGAGTCCTTGCCATATATATCCTTTAGGGTCTGAGTTACCTCACTCAGGATGATATTTTCTAGTTCTATCCATTTGCCTGCAAAACTCAGGTTGTCCTTGTTCTTAATGGCTGAGTAGCATTCCATTGTGTTAATGAACGACATTTTCTCTATTGCTTCCTCTGTTGTGGGACATCTGGGTTGTTTCCAGCTTCTGGCTACTACAAATAAGGTTGCTATGAACATAGTGCATCACATTCCCCTGTGGCATGGTAAGGCATCTTTTGGGTATATGCCCAAGAGTGGTATGGCTGGGTCTTCAGATAGATCTGTTTCTAATTTTCTGAGGAATCTCCAGAATGATTTCCCGTGTGGGTTTACCAATTTGCAATTCCACCAGCAATGGAATAGTGTTCTTCTTTCTCCATATCCTTGCCAACATGTGCTGTCACCTGAGGTTTTGATCTTAGCCATTCTGATTGGTATAAGGTGGAATCTCAGGGTCATTTTGATTTGCATTTCCCCATGACTAAGAACTTTGAACAGTTCTTTAAGTGCTTCTCAGCCATTCAAGATTCCTCTGTTGTGAACTCTCTGTTTAGTTCTATACCCCATTTTTTTATTGGGTTGTTTGGTTTCTTGGTAGTTGATTTCTTGACTTCTTTACATATTTTGGATATTAGCCCTCAATTGGATGTGGGGTTAATGAAGACTTTTCCCCAATCAGTAGGTTGCTGATCTGTCTTATTGACTATGTCCTTTGTTTTACAGAAGCTTTCCAGTTTCATGAGGTCCTATTTATCAACTCTTGGTCTTAGAGCCTGAGTCATTACAGTTTTGTTTAGGAAATTTACTCCTGTGCCAATGAGTTCAAGGTTCTTTCATACCTTCTCTTCTATTAGATTCAGTGTATCTGGTTTTATGTTGAGGTCTTTGGTCCACTTGGACTTGAGCTTTGTGCATGGTGAGAAATATGGGTCATTGAAAACAATGACTTCATCTCTCTCAAGAAATCAGCTGCTCTCTGGGGAAAAGCCAGGGCAGACTCCATGGAACCCTTTCTTACTCATGACTCAATATTCATTGACCTGCTCTTAAGGACTCACTATGAAATAATAGTAGGTTCTGTGCTTTCACAAGAACAGTGGCCATGTCATGCCAAGAGAACAGTACTTCATGAGTCTTCTACCTATCACTTAGCTTTTACACTCATTCTGCCACCTTCCCCCAATGTTCTTGAGCTTTGAGAGGGATAATATAGATTTCCCTGAGAGACATTTAATAATCACATATTTTCAGCATTGTGATCAGCCGTGATTGTCTGCATTAATGTTGGTTCACTGCAGATGAAAAGGAAAAGAAGGAGGTGGAGGAGGAGGAGGAAACTGAGGAGGAAATGGAGGAAGAGGATATGAAGGAGATAGAGGAGGAGATGGAAGAGATTGAGGAGGAGGATATAGAAAAGGACGATGAGGAAGATGAGTAGGCTTCTCTGACCAAGGCTAAGGGCAGGGCTAGTCTATGGATATAAACATAAATATTTGAAGACAATCTGGCAATATACATATTTAGAAAATTAGAATCAGTAGATTTGTTCTTAGGGCTTAGGCATTTCTAGTAATGGACCCTTGACCATTTTTATACTATTAAACATTAACTATGTCCTATGGAGTATGCCTGAGATCCAATCAAAATACAGTTTATTACCCTTATTTCGGTCATACCACTGGTGGAAGCATTTTGTTTGATACATTGGTATTTTGGACAATTTATATTTCTTTTTGACAATTTTGACAATTATGTTTTTAGGTAGTTTATAAGTTAGTAGGTTTAAACATGGTTTTTTTAAAATAGATACTTAGTTGTGGTGGACCTTCCCACTCATACCAACTTTTCTTCACCCCTGTTCCCTAACTTGTTTCAACCTTTCTACACTAGTATTATATTCATGTGCTTTCATGTTTCATGCTTGGTGTACACATCATCTTTCATATTTCTTTTCCTCCTTACTTCTTTGTGCCTATTTTTTTTCTTGGCCTCTATATATTCTGATTCCAATATAAGCATAGAAATCTCAAAATCCATATCTAGAATTCATATATGAAACAGAATATAGAGTATTTGTCTTTCTGGACCTACATTTCCTCAGATGGCATAATATTTTGATGTTCAATCAATTTTATATAATTTCATAATTTCATTTTTCTTTAGCACTGAACAGAATTCCATTTGTAAATGTATCACATTTTTACTACTTAGTATCAGTTGATGAGTATCTAGGTAGATAATTTCCCAGCTATTATGAACAGAGCAGCAATGCATACGGACATGTAGTTAGATACAAAGTCCTTTGGGTATATGTCAGGAATGACATACCTGGTACATAGAGTAGAAACCTGCACATTGATTTCCATAGTGGCTGTACCAGCTTTCACACATACCAAAAATGTTTAAGAATTTCCATTTCCCACATACTCAATAGTACTTGTGGTTTGTTTTCTCAACAATGGTCATTCTTACTGCAGTGAGATTGAACCAAAGTCAGTTAGATTTTATTTCTCTGAAAACTAAGGATACTGCCCACTGTTAAAAGTATTTGTTACGGGGTTGGGGATTTAGCTCAGTGGTAGAGCGCTTGCCTAGGAAGCGCAAGGCCCTGGGTTTGGTCCCCAGCCCCGAAAAAAAGAACCAAAAAAAAAAAAAAAAGTATTTGTTACTATTTATTTCTTTTCTTGAGAACTATATATTCATTTCTATAGTTAAGGTTTATTCTTTGTTTTCTTGATGTTTAGATTTTCTAGTTCTTTGCACATTATAGATATCAATCTTTGTACAATGTATAGCTATTCATCGACTGTTTTGAGAGAAGATCTTGTTGTGACAAACCTAAGATGGCCTTGAACTCATGATTTTACTCCCTTAACTTCCCAAGTGCTGAGATGTAATAAACAAAAAAACTGGGATGTCTATTACATTTTTAGTCATTTGGTTTGATATAATGATATAAGTGATTAAATTTGAATTTCTTTTATTACATCAGTACTTTAAATATGTATTTCTAGGCCAGATGGACAAATGCTATGATAAAATATTGAATTATAAATAAATAAATCCCGGTGGTGGGTTTGCTACCTGCTCTAATGGTTTATGTTCCCAAATGAAAGACATACACTCAGCCTAATATTTTAATATGCCTTATACGGCATAATAGCTGGTCTATGCCAGACCTCTACTACCTCCCACTGATAATTCTGAGCTACTACTAAATTTCACGTTCTCTCTTGGTTGCCTTAGACCCCGTTAGGCAGCCTTCTGGCCTGACCCTCCCAGCTCCTTCACATGGTCGCTATGCCTCTTTGTCCTGCACTCTTCTCAGGCAAGGCATCTGTCCTCTTCTTCATACTTTCCTGGCATGGTGGATCTCCCTTCTCCTTCCTCCTTCTCCCTGTACCAAGCCCAGGAGTCCAAAATCCCACCTGTCTGTCCTCTCTAGCTATTGGCTGGTAGAATCTTTATTTACCAATCAGAACCAACTACGAACAGGTTCCCAGATGCTACATGCAGACACACAAACAGATTTTTGGGCAACATAATTAGAATTAGAAAACAAGCAGCTACAAGAAGGTTCTTATTGGATCCCTTTTCTGTTTTCTATTGGGCAGTCAATTGGATTTGGTAAAAGTAAATATAATTCTGTATGTAAATACCTATTTAAGGCTCTCTAGACTAGCGATTCTCAACCTGTGGGTTATGGCCCTTGGGGATCACACAACCTTTTCATAGGGGTTATATAGCAGATATCCTGCAATCGGATATCTACATCATGATTCATAACAGCTGCAAAATTACAGGTATGAAGTAGCAATAAAATAATGTTATGGTTGGGAGTCACTACAATATGAGGAACAGTATTAGAAGGTTGTAGCATGAAGAAGGTTGAGAACCATTCCTTTAGAGGAACAGAGCCAATAGAATGAATACATATTACAGTGAGACTATTTGACTGGATTTCCTGATGTAGTGTAAGTAGTCCAACAATAGCTGCCTTAACACAGCAGGAGCCTCAAACCCCAGTGTCTGTTCAATCCATGAGGCTGGTTTCAGTGTCCCACCTTGCCATGGAAGGTATAGAGGATTTCTAGAAGGCTGTTATTCTTCAGTTCAATTGGAATGCAGAAGAAGCTGGACTCTGTTCTCAGCAAAGAAAAGCAACAGCAGGGACAGGGTAGATGAACATTCCAGGGAGAGTGAAGAAAATGGGGAAGTTTTTCTCTTGAATTCCTCTTATGTGCATTTACATAGGTTCGGCCCACATTTAGGGTGGGTCATCATATTCAATCATACAAATGTCAGGTCTAGAAAATCCCTCATTGGTGTGCCCAGCAACTTTACTTCTCTTGATTGCAGGTCAGGCCAAGTAGACAAGACTAAGCACACAAGTATATTTTTTTCTTTTTTTTTTTTAGGAGCTGGGGACCGAACCCAGGGCCTTGCGCTTGCTAGGCAAGCACTCTACCACTGAGCTAAATCCCCAACCCCCTACAAGTATATTTTTATATGAGCTGCAAACACCTTTTGACCCTTTGTAGCTTTTTAATCTCTAAAGAATTCAAAAGTTTAGAAACAAATGTTTAATAGTAACATAATAGAATTTTCCGATATTTTGTTATATTTTCGATACTTCTTCCAATGTTAAGCCTCCTTTTACATTAAAGAATGGACATTTTTATATTATGTTCTAGAAGACTTACTGTTTTAAAGGAAATATAAATATCATTGTCCTCTAAAATGTACTTTACTATTAGATACAAGATTGTGGTTACGTTCAATTTTATCCATTTTGATGCCTAACAGACACAATTAATATCCCTTATAGAAAATCCCTCTGTTTTACTGTGATGGTTTATATATGCTTGGCCCAGGTAGTGGCATTATTTGGAGGTGTGGCTTTGTTGCAGTAGGTGTGTCACTGTGGGCTTTAATACCTTTGTCCTAGCTGCCTGGAAGCCATTTTCCTATCAGCCTTCAGATAAAGATGCAGAACTCTCAGGTCCTCCTGCACCATGCCTGCCTGGATGCTGCCGTGCTCCAGCCTTGATGGTAATGGGCTGAACCTCTGAACCTGTAAGCCAGTCCCAATTAAATGTTTCCTTATAAGAATTGTCATGGTCATGGTGTCTGTCACACCAGTAAACCCTAAGAAACTTACTATGCTTTACTTCTTCTTTACTGGAATCAGGAATGCTATATGAGCATATTTGAATGTGATTATGTTATTTATTTGACCTTCTTTATCTTTATTGTTGTTTAATGCTATTATGTATTTATATAATATTGCAAGGCCATACATTGCTATTGTTTATTTCCTCCATCCGACCTTCATGTACAATGTATGGAACGATGCTCTTTATGGATACCTTTTACCACATCAACACAATCCTCTCCTATTCCTAGTTTGCAAAGATGTCAAAGATGCACAGGCATTAAACCTTATCAGCATCATTGCATCTATTCCAATCATCACATACTTTTTCTTTTTTATTCTGCTAATGTGATAAATCACATTTTACTTTCTAATATTCACACCAATGATGTCACTTTCTTAACCCAGCATGCTATGAAGCCTCATGCTTTCTTTTATATATTATATATTATATTTTATATATTAGGAGCTATTTTGACTCAGTGAGTCTTTCTTCAGAAGTGATATGGTATTTAGATTTTTAGTTATATAAACTACTATTGCTGTGGTATTACTACTATTCCAGATATACAAAAAAAGAAGAAGAATTTCTATGTTTCTACTTTGGTGAGAAATTTTATTTTATTTCCCACTCATACAGAAACTTTTAAATTTTTACCAGTATTATAGTCATGTTTTGCAAATATATTCTAATTGTAAACTTCACTTGTCCAAAGACATTAGACTGCAGATTCACCTTCCTCTTTTATGCTGTCTTTACACAGAATGACATGGAAACAATTAATTGTAAAAGTGCTGAACACACATGACACAAGTACATCAACAAAATATTCTTATCTCTGCCTATCTTTGGGAAAAATACAGCTATTAGAGTTACAATAAGGCTATTATTTTTATCTATCTATCTATCATCTATATAATATCTATCTATCTGTCTGTCTGTCTATCTATCTATCTTGCCTTATGGTCTATTCAGTGCCTTTAGTTCTATAAGGTGTTTGTATCAGAGACTGATTTCTTCCTTCAGGTTTTTGTTGGTGGTCATCAAAAAGGAAGTGTCAAACAGCTGAGTCTGTGAAGCCCAATAATTCTTTATTATTGAAAGTTTTGCTTCATGGTTGTTATTTGGGATATTAAGTTCTAGGATAAGTCTTTAGAACATAAACAGAAAAAACAAGATGTAGGCCTCGAACAAGGGAACACTTTTGCCTATTTGGAAGGTATCAGAAAGGAAGGAACCTGGGGTCAGAGAGTTTAGGGTTTTGGAAGCTCACTTGAAAATAGAAAAACAATCAAGATAATAATCAGATTTTTTTTCTTTCTTTTTTTCTTTTTAACTTGAGTATTTCTTATATACATTTCAAGTGTTATTCCCTTTCCCATTTCCGGACAAACATCCCCCTCCCCCCTCCCCTTCATTATGGGTGTTCCCCTCCTAACCCTCACCCCTTGCCGCCCTCCCCCCATAGTCTAGTTCACTGGGGGTTCAGACTTAGCAGGACCCAGGGCTTCCCCTTCCACTGGTGCTCTTACTAGGATATTCATTGCTACCTATGAGGTCAGAGTCCAGGGTCAGTCCATGTATAGTCTTTAGGTAGTGGCTTAGTCCCTGGAAGCTCTGGTTGCTTGACATTGTTGTACTTTTGGGGTCTCGAGCACCTTCAAGCTCTTCCAATTCTTTCTCTGATTCCTTCAATGGGGGACCTATTCTCAGTTCAGTGGTTTGCTGCTGGCATTCGCCTCTGTATTTGCTGTATTCTGGCTGTGTCTCTCAGGAGCGATCTACGTCCGGCTCCTGTCTGCCTGCACTTCTTTGCTTCATCCATCTTGTCTAATTGGGTGGCTGTATATGTATGGGCCACATGTGGAGCAGGCTCTGAATGGGTGTTCCTTCAGTCTCTGTTTTAATCTTTGCCTCTCCCTTCCCTGCCAAGGGTATTCTTTTTCCTCATTTAAAGAAGGAGTGAAGCATTCACATTTTGATCATCCGTCTTGAGTTTCGTTTGTTCTAGGGATCTAGGGTAATTCAAGCATTTGGGCTAATAGCCACTTATCAATGAGTGCATACCATGTATGTCTTTCTGTGATTGGGTTAGCTCACTCAGGATGATATTTTCCAGTTCCAACCATTTGCCTACGAATTTCATAAACTCGTTGTTTATGATAGCTGAGTAATATTCCATTGTATAGATGTACCACATTTTCTGTATCCATTCCTCTGTTGAAGGGCATCTGGGTTCTTTCCAGCTTCTGGCTATTATAAATAAGGCTGCGATGAACATAGTGGAGCACGCGTCTCTTTTATATGTTGAGGCATCCTTTGGGTATATGCCCAAGAGAGGTATAGCTGGATCCTCAGGCAGTTCAATGTCCAATTTTCTGAGGAACCTCCAGACTGATTTCCAGAATGGTTTTACCAGTCTGCAATCCCACCAACAATGGAGGAGTGTTCCTCTTTCTCCACATCCTCGCCAGCATCTGCTGTCACCTGAGTTTTTAATCTTAGCCATTCTCACTGGTGTGAGGTGAAATCTCAGGGCTGTTTTGATTTGCATTTCCCTTATGACTAAAGATGTTGAACATTTCTTTAGGTGTTTCTCAGCCATTCGGCATTCCTCAGCTGTGAATTCTTTGTTTAGCTCTGAACCCCATTTTTTAATAGGATTATTTGTTTCCCTGCGGTCTAACTTCTTGAGTTCTTTGTATATTTTGGATATAAGGCCTCTATCTGTTGTAGGATTGGTAAAGAACTTTTCCCAATCTGTTGGTTGCCGTTTTGTCCTAACCACAGTGTCCTTTGCCTTACAGAAGCTTTGCAGTTTTATGAGATCCCATTTGTCGATTCTTGATCTTAGAGCATAAGCCATTGGTGTTTTGTTCAGGAAATTTTTTCCAGTGCCCATGTGTTCCAGATGCTTCCCTAGTTTTTCTTCTATTAGTTTCAGTGTATCTGGTTTGATGTGGAGGTCCTTGATCCACTTGGACTTAAGCTTTGTACAGGGTGATAAGGATGGATCGATCTGCATTCTTCTACATGTTGCCCTCCAGTTGAACCAGCACCATTTGCTGAAAATGCTATCTTTTTTCCATTGGATGGTTTTGGCTCCTTTGTCAAAAATCAAGTGACCATAGGTGTGTGAGTTCATTTCTGGGTCTTCAATTCTATTCCATTGGTCTATCTGTCTGTCTCTGTACCAATACCATGCAGTTTTTATCACTATTGCTCTGTAATACTGCTTGAGTTCAGGGATAGTGATTCCCCCTGAAGTCCTTTTATTGTTGAGGATAGCTTTAGCTATCCTGGTTTTTTTGTTATTCCAGATGAATTTGCAAATTGTTCTGTCTAACTCTTTGAAGAATTGGATTGGTATTTTGATGGGGATTGCATTGAATCTGTAGATTGCTTTTGGTAAAATGGCCATTTTTACTATATTAATCCTGCCAATCCATGAGCATGGGAGATCTTTCCATCTTCTGAGGTCTTCTTCAATTTCTTTCCTCAGTGTCTTGAAGTTCTTATTGTACAGATCTTTTACTTGCTTGGTTAAAGTCACACCGAGGTACTTTATATTATTTGGGTCTATTATGAAGGGTGTCATTTCCCTAATTTCTTTCTCGGCTTGTTTCTCTTTTGTATAGAGGAAGGCAACTGATTTATTTGAGTTAATTTTATGCCCAGCCACTTTGCTGAAGTTGTTTATCAGCTTTAGTAGTTCTCTGTTGGAACTTTTGGGATCACTTAAATATACTATCATGTCATCTGCAAATAGTGATATTTTGACCTCTTCTTTTCCGATCTGTATCCCCTTGACCTCCTTTTGTTGTCTGATTGCTCTGGCTAGAACTTCAAGAACTATATTGAATAAATAGGGAGAGAGTGGGCAGCCTTGTCTAGTCCCTGATTTTAGTGGGATTGCTTCAAGTTTCTCTCCATTTAGTTTAATGTTAGCAACTGGTTTGCTGTATATGGCTTTTACTATGTTTAGGTATGGGCCTTGAATTCCTATTCTTTCCAGGACTTTTATCATGAAGGGGTGTTGAATTTTGTCAAATGCTTTCTCAGCATCTAATGAAATGATCATGTGGTTCTGTTCTTTCAGTTTGTTTATATGATGGATCACGTTGATGGTTTTCCGTATATTAAACCATCCCTGCATGCCTGGGATGAAGCCTACTTGATCATGGTGGATGATTGTTTTGATGTGGTCTTGAATTCGGTTTGCCAGAATTTTATTGAGTATTTTTGCGTCGATATTCATAAGGGAAATTGGTCTGAAGTTCTCTTTCTTTGTTGTGTCTTTGTGTGGTTTAGGTATAAGAGTAATTGTGGCTTCGTAGAAGGAATTTGGTAGGGCTCCATCTGTTTCAATTTTGTGGAATAGTTTGGATAATATTGGTATGAGGTCTTCTATGAAGGTTTGATAGAATTCTGCACTAAACCTGTCTGGACCTGGGCTCTTTTTGGTTGGGAGACCTTTAATGACTGCTTCTATTTCCTTAGGAGTTATGGGGTTGTTTAACTGGTTTATCTGTTCCTGATTTAACTTCGATACCTGGTATCTGTCTAGGAAATTGTCAATTTCCTGAAGATTTTCAAGTTTTGTTGAATATAGGTTTTTATAGTAAGATCTGATGATTTTTTGAATTTCCTCTGAATCTGTAGTTATGTCTCCCTTTTCATTTCTGATTTTGTTAATTTGGACGCACTCTCTGTGTCCTCTCGTTAGTCTGGCTAAGGGTTTATCTATCTTGTTGATTTTCTCAAAGAACCAGCTTTTGGTTCTGTTGATTCTTTCTATGGTCCTTTTTGTTTCTACTTGGTTGATTTCAGCTCTGAGTTTGATTATTTCCTGCCTTCTACTCCTCCTGGGTGTATTTGCTCCTTTTTGTTCTAGAGCTTTTAGGTGTGCTGTCAAGCTGCTGACATATGCTCTTTCCTGTTTCTTTCTGCAGGCACTCAGCGCTATGAGTTTTCCTCTTAGCACAGCTTTCATTTTGTCCCATAAGTTTGAGTATGTTGTATCTTCATTTTCATTAAATTCTAAAAAGTTTTTAATTTCTTTCTTTATTTCTTCCTTGACCAGGTTATCATTGAGTAGAGCATTGTTCAATTTCCACGTATATGTGGGCATTCTTCCCTTATTGTTATTGAAGACCAGTTTTAGGCCGTGGTGGTCCGATAGCACGCATGGGATTATTTCTATCTTTCTGTATCTGTTGAGGCCCGTTTTTTGACCAATTATATGCTCAATTTTGGAGAAAGTACCATGAGGAGCTGATAAGAAGTTATATCCTTTCTCATAAAACTGCAAAGCTTCTGTAAGGCAAAGGACCTTGTGGTTAGGACAAAACGGCAACCAACAGATTGGGAAAAGATCTTTACCAATCCTACAACAGATAGAGGCCTTATATCCAAAATATACAAAGAACTCAATAAGTTAGACCGCAGGGAAACAAATAACCCTATTAAAAAATGGGGTTCAGAGCTAAACAAAGAATTCACAGCTGAGGAATGCCGAATGGCTGAGAAACACCTAAAGAAATGTTCAACATCTTTAGTCATAAGGGAAATGCAAATCAAAACAACCCTGAGATTTCACCTCACACCAGTGCGATTGGCTAAGATCAAAAACTCAGGTGACAGCAGATGCTGGCGAGGATGTGGAGAAAGAGGAACACTCCTCCATTGTTGGTGGGATTGCAGACTGGTAAAACCATTCTGGAAATCAGTCTGGAGGTTCCTCAGAAAATTGGACATTGAACTGCCTGAGGATCCAGCTATACCTCTCTTGGGCATATACCCAAAAGATGCCTCAACATATAAAAGAGACACGTGCTCCACCATGTTCATCGCAGCCTTATTTATAATAGCCAGAAAATGGAAAGAACCCAGATGCCCTTCAACAGAGGAATGGATACAGAAAATGTGGTACATCTACACAATGGAATATTACTCAGCTATCAAAAACAACGAGTTTATGAAATTCGTAGGCAAATGGTTGGAACTGGAAAATATCATCCTGAGTGAGCTAACCCAATCACAGAAAGACATACATGGTATGCACTCATTGATAAGTGGCTATTTGCCCAAATGCTTGAATTACCCTAGATCTTTAGAACAAACGAAACTCAAGACGGATGATCAAAATGTGAATGCTTCACTCCTTCTTTAAATGAGGAAAAAGAATACCCTTGGCAGGGAAAAGAGAGGCAAAGATTAAAACAGAGACTTAAGGAACACCCATTCAGAGCCTGCCCCTCATGTGGCCCATACATATACAGCCACCCAATTAGACAAGATGGATGAAGCAAAGAAGTGCAGACCGACAGGAGCCGGATGTAGATCGCTCCTGAGAGACACAGCCAGAATACAGCAAACACAGAGGCGAATGCCAGCAGCAAACCACTGAACTGAGAATAGGTCCCCTATTGAAGGAATCAGAGAA